>NW_010296336.1:0-16226 GCF_000700745.2 Antrostomus carolinensis | reverse complement strand
AAATTATATACGTAAAATATAAAAATATTGTTATTTATATATAAATTTTAAGAAAGGTGATTTTTAACTGCACTCCTGTAATTGTTGTTCTTATTTGTACCATGGGAAGAGGAGGTCATCAAAACGCGTAATTTGTACTTCTCCCAGCGGACACTGAAACATATAATCTTTTATGCTCCAAATAGACATCCATTTGACTAAGTGCATGTTCCTGTACCATGAACAGGCTGCTGTTCACAATTCTGAATATTTGGACCAGTTTTTTAAGGTCGTTTTTGGTGCTTGGAGATTCATTTCTTTCCCTGTTTTCCAGATTTTCTACAGAAGTAGATCTATTAGGTAGAAGTAATTCCTGTTGGAGACAATAAGGTTTTTTCCTTAAGCTCTTTTCTTCTGAAACCTGCACAAAGCACATAGGAACTTCTGAAAAATTACTGCAATAGCTTTCATCCAGTGTCCCTGGACTTGTTTTTGTATATCTAAGCAGGACATTACTTATTTCTGATCCAAACATGGCTGAGGACTCAAGGGTCAAGTATAGTCAGAATTCTTGCAGTCTGTGGAATGCAGAGCTGGCGATCAGGCTCAGTATCACAGCCAGTTTGGTTTTGTTTTTTAACTATGTTTTAAAATGACCCAGCACAAGGGATCATTTGGAGAATGTCTTAAAGAATCATACGATTGACTCTCTCCCCAACTAATTCATTCCCACATGCCTAGATGGACAAAAAAGAAAAATACTTATGATAGATCATACTTGCTTGATGAGGGGGAATGGAAGGTTTCATTCAACAGTTATAGTTTGTTGAAAATAGTAATGATTCTTTGTATTTTGTTCCCATTATCTGTTTTCCTATTTTTCTACTTTGAAGGTAAATAGACTTTTTGAGAAACATGTAATCGATACTGGCACAAGGAATGGGATTTGGCCTGTATAAACTGGACTTCAGACAACTGAAAAACACGCTACCATCCCAAACAGCATTACAGTGTCACTTACCTTTCATCAGTGCTTAACTTTTGGGAGTCTAGACCTAGGAAGCATGTTGTAGATTGACCTGGAATTTCCTAAGAGATACTAGTCTAAGTTGATGGGCATGTTTTCTGTTCTGGGAAAATAAGCCACTGTCATATGGAGCATCGCTGTACCAGCACCTGTCTTTGCATAGGAGCCTAATGCTTGTCCAGTAGCTGTGAAACCTGGTTTGCAGACCACTTCAGCTTAAGAGAGATAGAATCAATGACTTACTTGCTGCGTTATGAGGTGATTTGTGTTGAAGGACGATATTTAATTTTATTTTTTTGAAGGACATTTTGACCACACACTTGGATTTCCTCCTCACATGTGTGCCATGGGTGTAAGGAGATCATGGAAGCATGTAATTTCTACTGCTCCTGATAGACAGAAAACCAAAAAGGTTCTTTCTGCCTGACTTGACACAGTGTGTCTTGAAGAAAGCAAAAAAGCTCTGTCCTACCTGAGTAGGATGTTTCCTGGGGTGATCCTTGCTTGGAGGCCTGTTTCTGATCATCGGATGTGAAATACGCACGTTCCAATGGCCAAAGCCTGGAACCTGAGAGTTCACATGATAGCTTCCCTCTGCTCTCTTTCTGGCCTAGGTTCAAGAGGAGAAAGGGGATTTGTTATAGCTATTGCAATACTCCACAGCCTAGTTGTAGAGCAGTTCCTGAGTTGTGAGAAATATAAATTAAATCCATGCATGAGGTTGAGAAGAACTTAACTTGAGTCTCCCGCTTCGAGAGCGAATGTTCTAGCCATTACATTATTGTGTTAAAGGTGTAGTGGTCATGATTTCTTTTCTCTCTTCTCTCCCTCTCTCTCTTCTCTCCCTCTCTCTCTTCTCTCCCTCTCTCTCTTCTCTCCCTCTCTCTCTTCTCTCCCTCTCTCTCTTCTCTCCCTCTCTCTCTTCTCTCCCTCTCTCTCTTCTCTCCCTCTCTCTCTTCTCTCCCTCTCTCTCTTCTCTCCCTCTCTCTCTTCTCTCCCTCTCTCTCTTCTCTCCCT
Organism: Antrostomus carolinensis; assembly: GCF_000700745.2. NCBI lineage: Eukaryota > Metazoa > Chordata > Aves > Caprimulgiformes > Caprimulgidae > Antrostomus > Antrostomus carolinensis. The sequence continues at coordinate 14,203 of NW_010296336.1, read as the reverse complement.
CTCTCTCTTCTCTCCCTCTCTCTCTTCTCTCCCTCTCTCTCTTCTCTCCCTCTCTCTCTTCTCTCCCTCTCTCTCTTCTCTCCCTCTCTCTCTTCTCTCCCTCTCTCTCTTCTCTCCCTCTCTCTCTTCTCTCCCTCTCTCTCTTCTCTCCCTCTCTCTCTTCTCTCCCTCTCTCTCTTCTCTCCCTCTCTCTCTTCTCTCCCTCTCTCTCTTCTCTCCCTCTCTCTCTTCTCTCCCTCTCTCTCTTCTCTCCCTCTCTCTCTTCTCTCCCTCTCTCTCTTCTCTCCCTCTCTCTCTTCTCTCCCTCTCTCTCTTCTCTCCCTCTCTCTCTTCTCTCCCTCTCTCTCTTCTCTCCCTCTCTCTCTTCTCTCCCTCTCTCTCTTCTCTCCCTCTCTCCCTTCTCTCCCTCTCTCTCTTCTCTCCCTCTCTCCCTCTCTTTTCTCGCCTGTCATGGCTGACACTATCTTTTAATTGTTTACTTGTTCAGCAGAGGTTGGTAAGGACTAATTTGGTGTGGGAGAGGGTCCGATGACCATCTAGAGCTCTTCAGAAATACCTCTTTCCATTGACTTTACAACAACTTGAACGGTCATTTTTTAAGAAGCTTGTATTCACAGCACTGACTGAGACACTTAATGTACAGATACATTTTCATCTCAACTAAATGCTGAAGGGCCCCAACTTGCACATTTCCTTGAAAGACCAGCTGTGAATTGAACGTCATCTGATGCTGAAATTTTTAGATTATGTCCTAGGATTTGCACTGTGAACTAGGTCAGGTAGGCAAACTGTAGGCTTTTTTGGCCTTAAAATATAAAAACCATGAGAAAGTAAGTCTAGGAAGGCCTGTGGTGACTATGTAATTATCATTTTAACTACCACATTCGTGATAAGCAAGGTATAAGTGGGTAGGCAAAGAGCACTGCAATACTTAGCAGATCTCACTTTGCTACAGACACTTTTTGCTCAGCCCATTGTTTCTTTTTAAGCCATTTTATCAATGTGTCAAAGGTCCATATCTACAGATATGTAATATTTGGCCTTCTTTCTTTGGGAAACTCCAGCCAAGGAATAAGTCTTTGGCCTTTTTCTTTTTAGTGTTACAGAAGTGGTTTAGATTATTTGTCCAAATCAGCTTCTGCAGCTAAAAGCCCAAGAGTGTTATATGCTTCAAGAGTGAACAACAGGACCCAGGAGGACAGCTCCGATTTCAGTGCTGCTTTGAAATCATGTATAATCCTGGACTTGTGTGTGAGGGCTGAAGCATAATGCTTAATGATAGTCTGCCTTATAACCAGTGGAAGCTGTTTACTTTTTAAAATGGGAGAAATCACACATTAAAATTAGAATCTGTTAAAGGGTACAGACTCCAGATGTGGAAAAGACCTGAGAATGATAGAGGGACCTTACCCCCACCCTGTGTTTACCTTTTTGATGGGTATTACACTGCCATCAGTTTTCTTTCTAATTTTATTCCTTACCCTGTTTCTAACTTCCATTGTTCTTCTTTCAACTTTCAATTAAGATTTATTGTTATCACCCACATTTAGTAGAAATTATACTTGTGATATACTGGTTTTTGATATCTGTTTTCAGATGTAAACTGTTTTTTCAGTAATGCTTTGCTTCATGATGGTTAGATGTGCCCTTGCTTGAGATCACTGTCAGGGCAATTAATTTGTAAATAATGTTTTTCTTGAATTTAGGATGAGTTGATGGCAGAATTAGAAGAACTGGAGCAAGAAGAATTGAACAAGGGAATGAGAAATGTCAGATTGCCAAGTGTTCCATCCACATCACTGCCTTCTCACCCTGGTAAACTGCCTGCTTGCCATTTTACATTTCTTGTGATTAAGCCATGCTGTGAGAAGGAGAGGAAGAGAGAGTTCCAGATACGTATTTAACTCTGTTTTATTTAGTATTACAGATTCCTTTTCCTATTTTTGTATCTATTTAACAGAAGAGGCAGAGTAGAATTCTGGTTTGCTGTATGAAAGCATTTAGGACCAAATTCTCTGTAGATTTCAGTAGACAAACTTAGGGAACTTGACTTTGCACATATGCATCTCCTACTGAAATGTAGTGACATCACTGAGGAATGGGAAAACTTTTTTTTTTCCTCTTTTTGTCAGCTGAATCATTAGTCTTTTTTAATTAGAATCTGACCTAGATTCATAATGTTTGCGTCACAAAGATCCAGCTTTGTAGGCTAGTGGTTTGATATTTGCCATGGTATTTTAATTAGAAATGAAGGAGGCAGCAGGAAGTACACATTGTCATGCCTTTGCTTGCTTTCTACAGAACAGACTTATTCCTGGCATTAAGCAGAAGTCTTATTTTTCTGTAGTTCTACCTTGTTCATTTTGAATTAAGCCAGAGATAGGCAACTTTTACTACACCTTTTGCCGTGTCCCTGTTGTCCTCTGTCATCTGAAAGACTTGCTGTGTACTGATACTAGTAAAAAAGTATAAATATTCAGTGGCAGGGACAGCGCACACGTGACACAGGTTGTTTATGGTGCATTCTGCTGCAGCACAGGTTGCCTAGACCAGCTCAGCTCGGAGACTCTTGTGTGTGTTTTGGCAGACTGCACTTAAATCCTGAGAAGCAGTTTAAAATGTTCAAACAGGGATTGTGACCTCATCTACTGAAGTCAACTGCAGAACAGCTAGTAGAAAAATAAATAAAAATAAGAAAACCCAGTGCAAATTGTAGTCTGGGCATTTATGGCCAGATTTATCTTTCATTTATCTTCCAGATCCCGCCGTGCCAATTGACATTTTTATTAAACCCAGGCCATCTCCATGTGCTTCTTACTGCCTTAATTTGCCACTTCATCTGTCTGCATGGCTGCTTCAGGCAAAATTAGCTGGTTACAATTATATAGTTTAAGGCCTTGCAAAACCAGCTTATCTCTTCTGAAACTGAGTGCTTCTGTGACACAGCAATGGCAAAATAAGAACAGTTAATGGTTCTATAGTGCTTCTAACTGGAGATGCACATTACCCTCCTGATTTTAGAGACGAAGAAAATGAGATGGAGCAAGGTGCAGTGACCTTCCCCAGTCACAGAGTGAGCCAATGGCACTTGCCTATAAAGTAGGGACGGGACCTATGGTTTCCCATGTACCTCCCAGTTTTAGTCCCCAAAGGTGGGAGTTGCAGCCCCCTTCAGGATGGTGACTCCTGGCCGTACAGCTGCCACAGGCGGGAGCCAGCTGGCTGCTGTCAACTTACACACGTGAGAATTGCACCCAGTAACAGCATTCCACCGATGTTTGGAGGAATGCAAATCCTGACATGCACAGCCCACAGGTGGAGACAACCTGAGGCTGAACCTGGACTGTAGGGCTTCCATTTTGTAGGTCAGTGAATGAAGACTATTTGGATGAGGTTTTACTTCAGGGAATGCAAAAGGGGTTTGATAGGAGATTGGAGTATAAAAAAGAGAGAGAAAGTATTTGTGGGACCTAATACAGAGCTGGGAATTGATGTTGCTGTGACTGCAGCAGTTAACTGATGTCACCTGAGCAAAGCTAAATTCAGGAATTTCTCTCTCCCTTTTAATAAATGACACTTCTCATTAAAATGGGGTGGATCTGTTTGGAGACTGGACGTGCAGAACCCTTCAGCGCTATTTGGAAAGGTAGCAGGACACACAGCCGGCGAGGGTAGGTCACCTGTGCCTGCTCAAGTGGCAGTGAGAGAACAGGCAGCATTCCTGTGGATGCTTGCTCTCTGTGATAGCTTTTATAGATTAAATGTATTTTCTGTGAGAGTCTTTCAGTAGGAGTTACAAGACTCAGGGTTATACATGAGATAATGATGGGGCAAAAGAGTCACATCTCTCATCAACTTCGTCACTGCATTCAGCTTGCTACTCAGTAAATTGATCTGAGATCTTCCAACTGAAAAGCACTATGCAAGTCATAGAGTCATAGAATGGTTTGGGTTGGAAGGGACCTTAAAGGTCATGTAGTCCTCATGCAAACAAATGAAACGGTTCTGACTGTTAACATTAGTTGATGGTTATTGTTAATATCTCTCTCTGCAGTGCCAACCAGGAAGAGAGTGGAGGATGAAGATGAAATGAAGAAGCTGGCTGCCTGGGCTTCATAAGAGCATTTTTATAATACTGAACATTAGAGCTGTAGTGCTGTTTTATAACTGTACAGATTTAGTGTGGTTGCATTTCATGCAGGCTGTTTTTTTTATGGCCAATCTTGCCAAGAATAGCATTACTGCCATATTGCAAAACTAGTTGAAAAAAAAACCAAACAACAAACAAATGTAATAGTTGCCAAAACCTCCAAGCAGCAAAGGTTATTCAGCCTTGGCCAGGGATTTGTTTTGTTATTAGTATCAATTTTTATTAGGTAACATCTTAGTATATCTGGCTGGTTTATTAAAGCTATGTGCCTCACTCATGCACACAACTGGATTCATTGTTGAAATGTAAAAGTTAATAAGTCATGAAGGCCCTATCCTATAAGGTTATTTGGTTCAGACTATTTGAATATTGGCAAAACAGATTTATACATGTCCTGACTTGCAAGTTCCTTTGAGACCAAGAGGTAATAGCTGTTAATTTGGGCATGGAGATTTAAACAGTCTGCCTGAAGCAACTTATTGTGTCCTAGATATTAAGAAGAGACTCTTCTGTAGGTTTTTTGAAGTGGGATAGGTTTTTTGTTTTGTTTTAACTTTAGCCAGACTATCCCATGCACTTCTATAGGTCAGCTTGAATTGTATTTTCAACTATTTCCCACTCAGTTAAAGGATGGTTTTACAGTGACTGGGGAAAATAAAATGTCCAAGTTCTTATGGATCCCTGCCAAACAAAACTGATTTCTGCTAACCTGTCAAAAATCCAGAAGAGATTTGACCTTTCTGTGTTCTTCTCCTCCACCATGTCTTTCTAGGGTGAGTCTTTACTTTGTATGATAATACCACCCTCAAAGGAATTATTAACACATTTTTTTTATTGCACAGTTTCAAAATTGTTTTATTTTCTGAGCATTCGATCTTTTTTTTCGGTTGATCTGTTATTGTCTAACTGACAGCTTTTTAGCTTAAGGAACAAATGCCACTCTGAGTGCTGTACTACTACATATATAGAGAAATCACTGTTCAAATACAAAACAAAAAATAAATAGGCTGCTTTGTACTAACAAATTTAATTAAATAAGATTTAAGCTCTATGCTGTTAGCCTGTTGTCAGTCACAAGGAAATAGTAAAACACTGTGGAGTTCATAGGGATGTGGGAAGCAGAGTCACATTGATCTAGGTTTCTTGTTTTCAAATTAATTTAAATTTACTGATGACAACCACTTGGGGAATAGTGGGAGACTTGATTTCTGTAGATCTGTAGCAATAGAAGAATGACCCTTTTTCCTGTGGGGTTTAGCCTGTGATTTGCTGGGTGTTTAGTTTCAATAGGCTACAATAAGCTTCAGCTTATTAGACTTCAGGTTAAGCATAAGATAATGTGTGGTTTTGGACATGGCATGCTGGCATGTTCAGAACCTTTTGAGATTAGTTCTGTGGATGAAACCCAATATTTACAAACCCTGTGGAGAGATTAAATTTTTCAGGACTTATTCATTCTCTGTAGTGGAATTGCTTTTGGTTTGCATCCATATGAAAGGAGAATCAAGCCTTTCCACTTCAGATAAATTTCCTACTGGAAAAAAGTAAGTGTGTTAATTCTGTCCCTAAGTTTGGAGGTACCAGGAAGATTGTCCCTTTCTGTTGAGAATAGAGAAAACATGGAACTATTCAATTTTTATTTTAAAACAAACAAACAAGCAAAGAATCTAAAGAACTGCCTTAAATTTAAAAATGCATTTTGAAGTCTCAGTAGGAAACCAAACACTAACAAGATGTTACTCAGTTCTAATGCTTGCTGAAATTCGGGATGTGATACCAGCTGAAAGCGTGCATATTTAATAAAATAACAAATATTCTGAGTTATTTAGAATCCTTTTGGCTGGAATTCTGTTTTCAGGGTGTGCAGTCTATGCAAATCTCTGAATTATGTACAGAAAGTATTAGTGCACGCTGATTGCATTACTGTGTGAGGCTGGCCGTGTTATTACTAAATGAGAGGCCACGCCAACATAGTCCCATTCTTAGCTTGGAAAAGCTGGCTTCGGGCATCTGTTATTGGGTGAATTAATAGTTTTCCAGTACTTGGCACTTACATAGAACTTAGCATGTTTGAAGTGCTCTACAGCTTGGCCACAACAGGTCTCTAAGCTCCAGTTTGAAACTAAAGTGATTTTCAGTCTGCTTTGGAAAATATGGACCTGCTGGTTTTGTGCAAGAATTTTCCATGTGGATGCCCTTCAGGGGAGAAGAAATCCTAGGGAAGATTGCCTTTGCAAGCTAGCATCTGACTGCTGACCTCCAGCTATGTTTTGGCCAAGTGTTGAACCTGGGAAGCCTCAGGTGTCTTCAGCGTATTGATTTCAGACCGGGCTCTTTAGGAACAAAATTTGTGAAGATTGAAGAAAATAAACTGGTCTTCTGGGTGAGCTTTTCTGAAAGCTTGTGTGTAGAAGCTGGTCATTCTGGAGGACAGAGTCACATACCAGTTCACAGGCTAGGACATGTGTGGTTGGTGAAGCTATACTTGGAGATACTATAGTCGTGTACACAAACCAAAATACAGTATGGACCTCCAGAACTGGAGTGCTTGTTGGCATATTTGTTTGGAAGACAGTAGATGACTAGTTTTCTTCAAAAGCAAAGGCATTCTAGGGATTTAATTCAGCTGAGGAGGTGGCTCTTTCCTGTGTAAATTCAGATGACACTGGGACAAACGGCTCTTCCTTTTTTGAACATATGTGTGTCTTCATGCCAAGATGATATGTTTAGTGTGTAAGCAGACAAGAGTGAGTAGTGTCAACATGTTATTGTAAATGTACTCTCTGTTGACTGGAACATATTTTACAGGAGGACTGTGGCAGCAGTTGGTGTGTTATAGCTGACTTCCTTTCTTGTTTTTTATTTATTGTGAGAAAGTTTTATTCTCTTAACAGACTTGGACATTTTTAATCTGGATAGCTTAAAGAGGGGGAAAATATATTAATAAAAAGTAAAAATAATTAATATATATGCTGTAAATAAATATTTTGGTGTCATATTTGTTTTATGTGATTGTATTAAATTTATTTTCTTATCAGGCAAAACTGTAAGTACTCTTCTTACACGGTCATTAGGATACATTGCTCTTTAGAGGATGTGAGGATATTTTGAAACATTTTTTTGATGTATTAATCTTTCAGCATCAAGTTGGAATTCAAGAATTCTTCAAAAGTGATTTAGTTTAAAAAATCAACCAATAACAGTATAAAAACCCTGCAGTGTGTGCTGTGGTGTTTGGGCTGCATTCCTTAACAGTTGTGTTGCAAGAGGTTCTTTCATTTTAATGTGTCCAAAATACCTACCGTCCCCCCTCCCACCCCACCCCAAAGATCTATTAATTGTTTCAGAAATGTGTGTATTTCACTTTCCAGGCCTTAGTTGAAAGGAAGAATGGTCAGGTCTTCTAATCATGGAAAAGAAAAATTACTATAGGCAAGGATGAATTGAAACAAATAAAATAATCCATTTTTAAATGCATCTCATTAGAATCTCCTTGAAGTAAGTGTGTGTGTGTGTTTATATGGTATCTTGCATTTTATGTACACACACATATATATTTACACATATGTATAAGTGGAGCAGTGATTTAAGAACATCATTCATTATCTGGTCAGCTTGTCTTTGCCTCTTTGTAAAGCCTAAAGGCTTCCTCACAAACTGTCAAGGAACTGTTCCGGAATGTACACACATCTGCTGTGTATACAGCTCTGGGGGGTGGAAGAACAGGATGGGCATGTATGGGGAATATTTCTGATGAGAAAATCTCACAAATTTCCATGATATAGAGCCTAAATTATTTTAATGTTGGCATTTTTTTTAGATATGTAGTGAGGAGGCTTTACTCTCAAAAATTACTTTGCAGGAAGGACTAGCTTGAACATTTTAAGAAATGGCAAATATTGCAAGTGTAATCTTATGTATCTGTCATATTTTCTCACATCTGTCCCCATTGCAGACACCATTGCAAGGCCCGTGATCGTAACTCTGTTCAGTCAGATGTATATTGTAGGGACAACCTGCTTGGTTCATGTGACATTGGTCATGGTTTAAGTGGTTTATAATTTTTTTTAATCAACATGTAATTAACTGGCCATCGTTGGACTATACACTTGGGATCAATATCTGCAGTGCAACAGATAAAGCTAGACAGTATAGTTATGAAATGTTAATATGTGCCTAGAAATTTCTAAACATCCTTGTATAACTGGGTGGCTGTGTCTGGCAGGGTCACGCCAGCCCCTCTGCTGCCTTGCTCCCATCTTCTCCTCAACACGACACATCCTCATGCTTTGTTTGTGTGTCTACTTAACTGACTTTTTTCTTTTTCTCCTCCCCCAGCTAGAAGTTTCCTGGTAATTCCCCAGTTGCTGTTTAATACAGTTCTTGATCATTGTCTTCCCCTTTAGCAAGATGTGCTGTGGGCAAATGCCCTCTCAGGCAGTTGGGGCATCCACCCACCCAGCACCCTTACACCCTGCGTGCTGCCTTCCCAGCCGCTGCCACCCAGGCCATTTCTAAGGCAGCAGGGCTGTGTCGGTACCCACTCAGCTGCCTTTCCCGAAGAGTAGGCACCTGATTCTCCTAGTCTGGAATGGCAACGTGTGTCTGGATTGAGGATCTGCAGTTTGGAAGTGAGCTAAATTTAATAAAACAGGTGGAAAGCTGATTGATCTGAGCTAGTGGTCCTATTCCCTGCAGGTACTGAGTCTCAATACCTCTCATTGGGATGACATCAGCTTTCAAAGACATACTGCCTTAGTGTTGGGTTTGTGTAGGGGGGGGCGGGGCTTGTTTTGGTAGCAGGGGAAGGGGCTATACTGATGGCCCCTGTGAGAAGCCTGGAGAAGCTCCCCTGGCTCTAAGGTGCACCCACCTCCAGACCAGGCTGAACCAAACAGTGATAGACAAATGCCTCTTTGAATGCATATTTATGAGGGGAAGACCAAGTTTGGTAAGGGAGGAGAGGGCCAGCAGGAGACTAGGGAGATGGATAAAAGACCATTGATGAGAGGGGGAGGAGGCAGAGGTCTGCAGACACCCAGGTGAGCAAGGAAAAGTGTTGGGGGAGGTAAATGGAGTCCACTGCAGCCCATGGAGGTCCAGTGGAAGAGCAGATACCCACATGTAGGCTATGGAGGACTTGATACCGGAGCAGGAGCCTGTGCCTGAGAGCAGTTGTGACTATGTTGAGAGCTCATGACAAGCAAGAAGACCCCAGAGATGGTGACACCAGAACAGGGGGGGGAGGTACACCAGAGCAGAGACCTGTCTACAGCCCATGGAGGTCCCCATGTCAGATCTGGTAGCTGTGCCCAAAGTGGTCAGTGACTCCATGGGGAAGCCCATGTTAGAACACTTTGTACCTGGACTCTTAGCCCGTAGGAGGGATCTCATGCTGGAGAAAACAGCACAGACAGACTGACTGCAACCCTCGTTCCCTGCCCCCTGTGCTGCTGGTGGGGAGAAGATAGAGAAATTGAGAGCAAAGTAATTTGAGCCCACGAAGAAGGGAGGAGTAGGGGAAGGTGTTTTAAGATGTGGTTGTTACATCTCATTATCCTACTCTGATTGATTTGGAACAAATTAAATTGATCTTTCTTCCCCAAGTTGAGTCTGTTTTGCCCGTGACCATAACTGGCAAGTGAGCCATCCCTGTCCTCATTTCAACCCGCAACCCCTTTGTTGTGTTTCTCTCTCCATCTCACCGGGTGGGGGTGAGTGAGTGAAGGACCACGTGGTCTTAACTAAGGCTGAAACCACCTGAAGTAGATGAGTGTTTTGTGGGTTCCAACAGGATTTATGTGGACTCCCCTCCACCTAGAGTTTAGCACCCTTTCTCCAGAAAATAAAACATACACTTTAGGAGGAATGTGACTTCAGATATATTTAATCTGTAAATATATTCAGATGTATTATATGTACTTTGTGATTGGATTAAATTTACCAAAGGGACCTTGGTGCAACTGCTGAACTAACTGGAGTCAGATGGGGCTGCCTATGTATAGGCATATGTAGGGTTACTGTATTACACTGTGCCTACCTACTGTATATCCCCTATATGTATATAGGGTTGTTGAAGCGCTTGGTGCGCTGCTATTTGTGTCAAGCAGCAGTGATTAACTCCATCAGAGGCAAGGCTTGGACTCTGCAGACCTCCAGGAGGAGCTCTGGATTCACCACACAGCAAGAAGCTGCGATTTTCACACAGGAACTGATTTCAGTCTTATTGCTCATACTGGAGGGAAAAGGGCCTGTTTGGAAGTGCTGCTCAAAAAGGAGGGGGAACCCTCTCACCCTTCCTACTTGCCCCACAAATCCCCACTTTTTCAAAGCTAAAGTGCTCCTCTAAATACCTACCACCTTCTCTGCTGCTTATCTGGCCTCTTTCTCTTCTCTTGCCTTCCCCTGTCTGTGGCCACCTTGGCACCCCACTTGGTTCCCTGCTCTGGACTTGCAAACATGCAGGACAGCAGAACCTCAGAAGGAGACCTTCATACAGAAGTTTACCAGCCCCCTCCTTACACACTCACACCATGACAAACTGCAGCTAAGACAAAGAGTAAATCAGCTGAAGTACTTATTTTCCAAGAGAAGTTCAGCCCAGCAGGATGAAGGGAGTTAACCTCTTAAATACTGTTACAGTGACTTGTGCTTTGCAGTCACAAGCTGCAAGCTGGGTGTCATTGCAACGCATGGAGGACACTTATGTGCAAAGAGGGATTTCTCTGTCAAGTCTGTGGCTCTCAGCCCTTGCTAGGGTTCATTACCACACAACACAATCTGTAGTTGTGTGGTAATGTCAGTGCTACATTGGATTAGGTGGGAACACATGGGATGTGCCTCTAGTGAAGGTATTTCAATTGCTGGTTTTGAGGCTTTTGAGGATGTTCAAGTGTAGAATTAATCACTTTGATTTATTGAGGATTTGGATTGTAAAAGGTAATTTTACCGAGAAGGAGAGGTCTTATTCATCAAAGGAAATTCGTTCTGAACTGACAGATACAGCAGACTGGCCCGTTTTCATGACAGGCTACAGAGTAGAGCTGAACTTGGTTTGGGCCCTTTGTCTGCTGAGGAACAAACTCCGCAGCCGTTAGTTGTTCTAGTGTGTGTGTGTGTGTGTGTGTGTAACCAGGCTCATTTACCCAACTCCCCAGAACAGTCACTACAGAAGTATTGCTATACTCTGGAGCATCTCTTGTATCTCCCTTCACGTACTGTAAGAGTACCTGAAGTGAGGCACTACAAAATGTTCCTCCTGAAGGAAGATAATAGACTAGAAAGTGGAAACCACAATAGGAGAATATCAAGAACAGGGAGAATAAATAATATAGATAATGCTTTGTTTCTTTTACTGTTCTTTGCAAATGTACTTTTTACACTGCATAAGCAAGAGCTTGGGAGAAAAAGCCCTTCAGGTGTTTTCCAACAAGAGGCTGTTAGAAGTGTCTTAGCTAAGCTAGAAATGGTGGCAGTGGCAAATAGCAAATTTGGTCGCAAAAGCAGGTAAAAAAATTGCTGCATTTGGCTCAGGTAATTTCTGCTGAAACAAAAACAAATACAGTGGAAACCGTGTCTGGATGCACAAGTGAAACAGGTCATGTTACTAGTGACCTTCCTATAACTGTGACGCAAAGTTTCAGAAGTTAATAGCTGAACGTGGGGAGCAGAGACCACCTCACACTTGTCGGATTAAAACCTTCAGCTCCCAATGCTTTGCAAGCTCTGCCAGCAAAATGTGTTTAATCGATTTAGTTTCCTGAGCTAGGGAAAAATTCCTCCTGCATGGACCAAGAAATTCTGGAAAAGATTTGTAATAGCATTAACCTGACAACAGATCTTATCTGTGTGTTGTATCAGACACTTGTGGTTGAACACAAAGGGGTTTATTTCACAAAAAAAGACAATAAGAGAAAAAAAAATGATTGAGGAAAATGATAAGTAGTTGAGACATTAATTTGTGTAGCCTAACAATCTGTCTAGATCCCATATTGTGTCTGAATAAACTGAAATCTGAGCCAACAGCTGCTTCACCAGAGCAGAACAGAACAGCCTCTTTGTTGGGAGATGTTGTGCTCTGACCTTTGGACAATCATGAGTCTTGTATAACTCATGTTATTTGAGAACAAAAAGATGTTGGTCTTACCATGGTTTTCTAGATTCAGAAGTGAAACATGTTTCTCAGAGGGTGCCAGTAGTCAACTACAGCATGTCGACAGCAAAGATAGATAAAAGTAATTATTTGCACATGTTCTGTTTCTCAGGCTAACTCACAGCAAGGTTAAGCTTAATTTTTCATTGTTTAATACTCCTTCAGAACACGTTACTTTGCACATTAATTTTGTAACACAACTTATTTTTTAATCGCTTATTTAAGGAGGGATGACTGAGTCAGATCTGACTAGTGTGAGATGAAAATGCAGTGATCTTCACGAGAAGCTGGCTTATCTGGGCTCTTCTTGTACACATAAGCAGAAATAACATCTCTGTAGGCATATCAGCATCTTACTGAATGGCTGATTTTATTGTTTTTTTCAGAAGATTACATAGAATGAGACTCATCTGTCTTTTCCTGTGGAAGTTGTTATCTCCTTGCCCAACTCAAATCTAAGAGTAATCGCATGATGTTTTTTGTTAGGTTTACTTTATCCTACAAGCTATGCTGTAAAGTTAAATTAACACTGCACTTCAACACACAAAAAAATAAACTTCCCAGGGAAAGACTTTCTCTAAATGTACAAAGCAGCTGCCATAATAGGGTAGATCTCTTGCCCGATGCCTCTGCTTATCCCTGTAACAGGAATATTCATACTACAGAATGAGGGAGAGCCCTTCACATTGCAAACTATCCACCCCATAACCTGGTCATCAAAAATGCTGAGAACATCTAGGAAAGAGCCACAGGAAATTTGAGAGGAGAGATCCTTTAGGAAGTTTGCCACATGTTGCAAATGCTTCATAAAGTGCTTTTATTTATTTATTTATTTATTTATTTATTTATTTTTCAAACACGCAAAGCAGTAATGAGATCTTGAAAGGTCAGTGCACAACTTTCTCCCATGAGGCATTTGCCAGATGAGCAATGCTTGACAAAACCACATTAACTGCCAAAGAAACTTATGAGTAGCATTTCATAGTCATCCTCAACATTTCCATAAGAAAGCTGTGGCAGCTGTGGTTTTATTCTAGATGAAAAACATTAATCCACAGGGGGTTCAGAGAGCAGAGGCTTGTTTCTCCACCACATTTATGCAAACATCAGTTTGAACTGGTAGAAGAAAGGAATCTTACAAAATCTAGAAGAAGCTAATAATTTATGAGCAAGGATATTTAGACTTGAAACCCAGCCGAGACATCCCAAGACACTGTTCCTGTATTATGCAGACAGGAGTCTCACCAGATCAGCGAATCATCTAATTTTAACCTGCTGACAAGTCTATGGGATCAGCAGTAACACTAGGACTATACCAACTGACTTACTGTGCAATTAGGGTGAATCATGTAATTGCTTTCTTCCTCATTTTCCCTATTTGCAAAGCAGAGGGAAATAAAATACCCACCTTTCAGATACAAAGTGGGGACAAATTTATTATTTGGAGAGCACCTTGATGATCCTTCAAGTCACAGTCCTGAGTATGAAAAAGCAAGTTTTTAAGATCTCCATGAGCTTAAAAGGGGGAAAGGTCTCTATGAAGGTTGTGTTGAAAACTATGAAAACACTTTAGAGTACTACTCCTGAATTGTAGAATTCTTTTGGTTGGAAAAGACCTTTAAAATCATTGAGTCCAACTGTAACACTTCCAAATCCACCACTAAACCATGTCTCTAAGCACCACACCTACATGTCTTTTAAATACCTCCAGGGATGGTGACTCAACCAGTTCCCTGGGCAGCCTGTTCCAATGCTTGATAATCCTTCCAGTGAAGAAATTTTTCCAGATACCCAATCTAAACCTCTCCTGGTGCAACTTGAGGCCGTGTCCTCATGCTTGATAATCCTTCCAGTGAAGAAATTTTTCCAGATACCCAATCTAAACCTCTCCTGGTGCAACT
>NW_010296335.1:92046-93193 GCF_000700745.2 Antrostomus carolinensis | reverse complement strand
ATTGACCACAACTCTCTGATTTCTTCCTTTCCACCAATTCACAATCCACCTCACTACCTGATCGTCCAGACCACACTTCCTCAGTTTACCTTCGAGGATGCTGTGGGAGACAGTATCAAATACTTTGCTGAAATCAAGATAAACGACATCTACTGCTCTACCATCATCTATCCACCTGGTTATGTCCTTATAAAAGGCTAACGGGTTGGTCAAACATGACTTCCCCTTGGTAAAACCATGTTGCTGTGATGCCACTGCGTATGGTGTCTAGCAGATGTTTCAAAGAGCTGTTGGATTTATATTACTTGTAACTCAAAGCAGAAAGTTGAATTTCTCTTGGAAATCAGTTGCTTTTTAGATGATTCTGTACCATAAATCAACTGCTTGACCTAGATCAGTGTTTAGTCTTGTGACTCTGAGCAACGGGGCATGGCAAACTCATGCTGTTGGAAGCTCAACCCACCTCAGTCCTCAGTTCTATCTTGATATATATTAAACAAGAACTTTTACTGTGGCATCCACACTTGTTTTCTGGTAGGCTGTGACATCTCTTCCACGTTAAGAATGGACTGCTTTATAGGCTTGTGTTTGCAGAATGGCTACTGTATTAAAACTCTGAGTAACAAGTAATTACAACATATGTTCTGCACCGGGAATATTTATTTTGTCTTGAAGTGTGTTGTATGAGGATAGCAAAGGAAAGAAATCTAGAAATGGGGTGTAGAAAAACCAAGCCACAATTATAAGAAAAAGTCAAATATTCTTACAAAGAAATTGTTTCATTATGACTCTTTTTATTTCTAGTGTAACTTCTAGGAGCCATACCAGTTATACAAGCTAAGGACCCTTCCTACCTCTGTGGTGCTTCTTTCTTCCAACACCTGGATGAGCACGAGCATTCCTCTGGATGTACTGCATGTCTCTGTGTTACTACTACTAGTGTATATTGTTGTTAATTATTTTAGAGTACTTACATGGGGTTATTACAAAGTTTGATCTAGCTTAGCATCTTCTGGAAGTTCCATACAAAATTAAGGAAAAACTTTACTGTGAAGGTGTGGGAGCCCTGGGACAGGCTGCCCAGAGAGGGTGTGGAGTCTCCATCTCTGGAGATGTTCAAACCCACCTGGACACTTTCCTGTGCAAC
>NW_010296335.1:87316-92026 GCF_000700745.2 Antrostomus carolinensis | reverse complement strand
TAGGGAACCTGCTTTGGCAGGGGGGTTGGACTGGATGATCTCCTGAGGTCCCTTCCAACCCCACCATCCTGTGATTCTCTGGCCAAAATAAGATGCCAAGTGAAGAATCTAAGAAGAGGGCAACTGTATATGATACTGCTATGTGCCCATTTTTAAAACCCAAAACAAAACAAAAAAAGAGAGAGGTTTTATCTATTTAAGATTAGAAAAAAAAAAAGAATATATTTTTAGGTTTGTACCCTACTTCAGCCTGGAGTATCTTTCGAAAGCCAAATTATCGAGCCTTGGAAATGAAGACTGCAAATGAAAAAAAATGAATGCAACTTTAATAATGGCATTGGAAATGTCAGAGGAATGATAGAGCTACTGCATTTGCTATCACTGCTCCCTGACTGCTATTCTTTATTGGCATGTGTGTGTGCCTCGATTGTTCAAACTACACAATATCTGAACATTGATGTCATATTTTTGTTATTGCAAAAAAGCCTACATTTGACCTTCCTTTGTGATTGTGACACTAGCTGAATTCTGCTTTAGTTCATGGCAATTTACTAAATCCTTTGAGAGTTCACTAGTTAATTATTGCCAAGTGAATTTTTAATTTGCTCCTATGATTACATTGGTGAATACAGTCATTAGTGGGAAATTTATTTTAGAAATTGGCACTAGAGGGAGCTAAGTAATTGTATCATTTATGTATCTAGGAAGGGGAAAAAAAAAGAACATTCATTAAAAACTTGCTTTTTTCTGAACCTGCTGATTTTACAAATATGGCAGCTATGCCTCAGCAAATTATAAGTGATAATGAATTAGTTAATTTTCCTTACTGAAAACTGCTATGCTAAGATTATTAAATTACTGTATTTCTACTTAGTGAAACCAGCTACCCGTCAGTAAATTAGGATTTCTAGGACTCTTTTGGGAGGGGGAATTTTTTTTGTGACTATTATCCTTGTTTATCAATATTTTGGTCTTAACTGAATTAAAATGCTCACAGATATCCTCTCAAAGTATAAGTTTGTTCTCAAATGCATTGCAGGATGGATGGCCTTGTTGGATGCTGCAGCTCCATCAGAGGAGTTGGAGGGAGTGCCTGTAGTGCAGATCCTGAAGCCTTTCTGGACTGTGCCAAAGCCAAAGTGTCGTATTTTCCAGCCCAATATCCATTTAAATCAGTGGAGTCTCATCTTTATTTAGAGGCAGCTGACTCTGGATGTTTATCCTCATAGCTCACAGGCCAGCTTCATGCTGCACTCCATCCCCGATGTCCATATCCATACCTGCTGACCTCCTGTGTAGGTTGCGTTGTGGTTCAGAAAATCCCATGATTATCCCCAAATTGCCACGCCTCCTGTGCTCCACAGCTCTGTCCATCTGATGAAACTCACTTTTTAGTGTGATATAAACCTGGTTCTACAGGAAAAGTTGTTTCATTTAAAGGTGGTTTTAGGAGGACTCTGTAGTTCACCTGGAAGACCCTACGCTCTCTGGGTCATTGACGAATGACTTCTCACTTCCAATTTTCTATATATCTTAATGGAAAAAAAACACCCCTCTCTTTTCCTGTGATGGGTTAAAGGCCACAGGAAGGGAATTATTGACTTTGCCTTTGAGGAACACACGTCTTCTCCTTCCTTTGCTTTCTTAAGGCTCTCCCTAGCAGGAGAACACTGTGATCAAGTGCAAAGGGATGGTTTAGTTGGTGGTTCCCAGATTGGTGACCTTTGTATTGCCTGTAAGAGCATTAAAACATCTCCACGAAACCACTGCAGGAATTTTCCATCTCCAAGCACTGATGCTTTGTTTCTTTAAAAAACAGTCAACTCTCAATGTAGTGTACCCAGTAAACAGAAAGTAATGCAGTTAGTTAATTAAAATAGATAAAAAATCTGAATCCAAGATGGAAAAACTGATCTGGATTCTTTGATAAGGGTGAGCAACATTCTGGCCTTATTGTGAAATATCATTAACAAAAATTTTTGAAGCACTGTGGCTTTACACCATGTTGTTGTTTTGTTTTTTTTTTTTCTTGTTTGTTTGGTTTTGTTTCTATTGTTCTTTTTTCAGGCCATAAGAAGGTACCACCACCATCACCATCACCATCACCATCACCATCATCACCATCACCATCACCATCACCATCACCATCACCATCACCATCACCATCACCATCACCATCACCATCACCATCACCATCACCATCACCATCACCATCACCATCACCATCACCATCACCATCACCATCACCATCACCATCACCATCACCATCACCATCACCATCACCATCACCATCACCATCACCATCACCATCACCATCACCATCACCATCACCATCACCATCACCATCACCATCACCATCACCATCACCATCACCATCACCATCACCATCACCATCACCATCACCATCACCATCACCATCACCATCACCATCACCATCACCATCACCATCACCATCACCATCACCATCACCATCACCATCACCATCACCATCACCATCACCATCACCATCACCATCACCATCACCATCACCATCACCATCACCATCACCATCACCATCACCATCACCATCACCATCACCATCACCATCACCATCACCATCACCATCACCATCACCATCACCATCACCATCACCATCACCATCACCATCACCATCACCATCACCATCACCATCACCATCACCATCACCATCACCATCACCATCACCATCACCATCACCATCACCATCACCATCACCATCACCATCACCATCACCATCACCATCACCATCACCATCACCATCACCATCACCATCACCATCACCATCACCATCACCATCACCATCACCATCACCATCACCATCACCATCACCATCACCATCACCATCACCATCACCATCACCATCACCACCATCACCATCACCATCATCACCATCACCATCACCATCACCATCACCATCACCATCACCATCACCATCACCATCACCATCACCATCACCATCACCATCACCATCACCATCACCATCACCACCTGAAAGCAGTATTGGTTTCACCTGCTGAGCTAACCTAGTCCTGATAAGGAGGCATTTGTGCTGTTGCTTTTAAGACAGTCACTTTACCTGCTGTGTTTTTTTCTGCATTAAGGCATGGGATGAGCATGCTGTTGGGGCTGGATTCATGATGTGTCCTCTTTTATGTGCCCACAAAGGTAGGTTTAGTCAGGGTCATAAATGACAATAACATTGCTTTTTATTTATTTCTTTTCCCTGGAAATGTCAGGGTATTCTGCATGTGAAGTGTTAAATGGGTGTTTGCCATTCCTTTTGTCACAAAATCTGAGTTCTTATGTGCTGTAAATAATTTTTCCAAATTTTTTTATTTCTGTGTTGTAGTCCATTTCACTCTGCATAATACTTTCTTGATGCAGTTGTCTGAACTGAAGTTGTCTAAATGAAAACTCACCATACTTTCAATCACTTTTCCAGTATTTCCATAGTGAAATACTATGAGAAGTAAAAACCACATTTCATGCTTTTGACACTAGATGTGTTGTTCAACAGTTTAAATTAATATAAGTAATAATATTGCCATCCCAAAGCATTTTTTTTTTCCCTTTTGTGTCATGTCTGCCTATAGGCAATTGTGGAAAAAGATTTGAGGTTCTGTTGGTTTGGGTATGTTTCCCCAGTGACTTTATTCATGCTTGGCCAGAACAAGACATCTTGCCTTATGCTTCTTGAGTGTGAACTATGGATTAGATTTAGCAATCTGATATTATGGTACAATAACTGGGGCCCAGAATCAACACAAATTCTTTATATTCCTAATAAACTGGTTTATGTTGGTAAATATCAAGCTATTTCTGTCAGCTTTCTGGCTTTTCAAGCAGAAAAGTTGTGGATTTACAGTGGAGTAAAATCTTCTTCAGAAGAGTAGTGCTTAAGGCACCTGTACCATCTATGAAAGAGTTTATATCTTAACTCCTTTGATTTTAGCTTTATTCTGTACTATAAAGCTAAGGTCAGAGATCATAGGCAGGAGAAGTAGGGGGAAGAATGTTATCCTTTCCAGTTTCTTTGTAGCATCAATGAGTCTGGGAAAACTTTGTAGCTCTGTGTCCACTTTGTGCAATTCTTCCCAAATTTAATTTGGAAATGGGGGAATCTGGTAACTTATATTTTGTTTTAATGAATACCTCTTAATATACATTAAACATGATATGCATCTCTAGGAAAATCATCTTCATTTCCTGGCATTAATCAGGAGCACAGGGAAGGGTTGTGGAAGCTTGTGCAAGCAATGGCTAAGTATGTGCTTCATATTCTGCACAACTGTTATGAACAACTCCAAAGCCAATAGGCCAGCTTTCTGGAGACCTAGAGATGGGCAACCAGTACAGTAAAGCTAGCTTGGGTGAGTGGTCTTCTAGGTGGTGTGAAACAGCAACTATTGGAGCAGCTGACATGTAACCAGCAGCTGATGACTTAGCAGTGCTCTTCTGGGGCTGCTGCTGGAGCCTGTGTTATTCTGCATGTGTTGTCACCACCCATCAGGTGCATGATGGAGGCTCTTCTCAGGGGTTAACCATTCTTCTGGGCATTCAAAAAGCATCTGGTCTAGGTTCTGAGCATGGGAGATTTGGAAGATTTTTAGTTTTTTGGAGTGAGGAAGTTATGCAATGTGGACAGCAAAGAGCATGTGTGTGTTATGTTCTCTAATGGGTGAACTTCAGCAG
>NW_010296335.1:40066-87253 GCF_000700745.2 Antrostomus carolinensis | reverse complement strand
AAAAAAAAAAAGAAAAAAAAAAAAAAGAGAGGGTTTATTTCATCAGAGATATAGATTTTATATAATTTTTGCCAGGACAGGGACAGATAAGGATAATGTAATAGGAGAGAAGCAGAAGGAGGAAGAGGCAATAATGCTGTGGAGACATTTCTCCTTTTATTTGTGCTACTACAACTAGTCATGTTGATCATTGATGCCATGTTATAGCACTCTGGTCACATTGTTGTTGCTGTCCCAAACAGGACAGCTTGCTTTTTATTGATCTAAAGCATGGGAACACAAAGCCTGATGTTGTTTCTGTACCTAATAAATTAACTAGCACTGTGTGTGTCCTATCATGCTTGGGAGGAGCATCCCTTAAGTTTCACAATGTTATCTCAATATTTTTCTTCAAATCCTTCCTTAAACCAGTCTTTTTCCTACCTTTCTGAATTGGAGAGGGAACTTTAATACAGATTAGGTCAGTTGCATGTCTGCTACTGATGGCTCTTTACAGTTTACTGGTTCGCATCCAGCTGTGCGTAACCATCTCTTGTATTTTGAAATAGAGACTGTATTTTATGTTGTATTTCTATGGCACCCAACACAATGGAGCACTAGTCCTCAAATGCCTTGATCAGATAAATTATTATCCATTAAATATATTAAAAATAACTAAATAGCTCTACCTACTAACTGTTATTGTAAGAACTATTAAAATTAATTATGTGAATTCAGTGATGCAATGTTGTTTTCAGTAGCTGAATTTCAATGGTTTCCTATTGGAAATAAGGCAGAAGTGAAAGAACAGATACAACTTACTAAAATGTGATGGTAGGTGAAGCATTTTATGATAGAATAAGAATGTTGGTGTAGTTAATAGGTTAAGAGTTGGAAAGCCAAGGTAAGTGTAAAGGGAAACACATAGCTGAAACAACTCTTGAATCCAGTGGGCTACAGGTAAACACTGAAATGGAAAGAAAAGCAGCTAAATAACAGCAGAGCTTTGCTGAACTTTGCTTGTGAACTGAACTCTGTTGACTTGAGATGGGGCATTGGATGGGAACTCCTCATGGTGCAATGGTCTCTTCTGTGATTCTGTCAGTCTGCTTTTATTAGCAAAAAAAGCATTTAAAAATGACAATATTGCAAGTTGACCACAAAAGTGTGGTGATATATCAGATTAACCTCCTCCTTCCTTAGCATTGACTTGCTTCCTAAGTATCTGATCTGTTATTTCAACCTGTCTGTAGGCACTGGCAAACTTATACCCTGTATGCCCTGCTTATATTTTGAAGCATATTTTTAAAGTTGTCAGGGCTGGAAATATAAATATGGTGGGGGTTTTATTAATATTTTTTCTTTTCTTCTTGTTCGTTTTTTCTTCATTATTTATTTTTTTTTTTTTAGGGTAAACTGATATTCTGGGGCACAAGATGGCAGCATAAGGAAAATTTGCTAACATCAGAAATAGCTGACTTGTCTAAACTGCAAAAATGTGAGAGTCCTGGTTAAGTTTTTCAAATGATTTGAGCAGATTTAATGAAACTTCTTACAAAGGCAATCTATCACTTGATTATCTTAAAAAAAAAAAAAAATCCCCTCCCTCTTTCAAAGCCTTGGTGATCTCATCTCTTATTTTAAAAAAAAAAAAGCTTTCTTAACTCAAATTTCTTTAAAAAAAAAAAGAACATTTTTATTTGTTCCTCTCCCTCTTCCCACCCCCCTTCCTCCAGTTAAGCAAATTAAGCACTTCCATGATGAATTTGGAAATGCCAGTCTTTGACTTTATGTCACTAGAAATTGCAACAGCACAGTTTTTTGTTTGTTTAGTTTTACTATTACAGTGGTTGTGCCACTATAGTGGCTATTGGAAAACGTTCTGTTGAGGTTTATACCTTTGTCTCCCTGGTGTACTCCTTTGGGATGTCTTTGATTTACATACTTTATAAGACAATTTCATGATGTCTTTGGTGTTCGTTATTCTATGCTTTGGAAAGATGATGTTCTGTACAGTTGTTTAGCTTGAGAGTCTGCACTCAATGAGTTCTTTCTGGATGTGCTAACGTGGTAGTAGAAATGATCGCTGTAAGCAAAATTACAAGGTGTTCTGCTCTTGTGGAAATTATTTTGCATCAACTCTGCTTTCTAGAGCTAACCAACAAAGTCCCATCGGTCACAGGGGAGTTTGGGGTCTTTGGAAAACCTCTGCTGTTCCTCTGAGGTTTGTGATGCCCATCCACGTAATTCATAGAATCATAGGATGCTGTGAGTTGGAAGGGACCCACAAGGACCATGGAGTCCAACTGCTGTCCCTGCACAGGACAAGCCCAACATTCACACCATGTCCCTGAGGGCCTTGGCCAAATGCTGCTGGAATCTTGTCAGGCTTGGTGCCATGAGCACCTCCCTGGGGAGCCTGTTCCAGTGCTCCACCACCCTCTGCCTCAAGAACCTTTTCCTCATGGCCAATCAGTTGTGGCAACAGTGTGCTATGTGAAAGTCAGACACAAAAGTTCTCTATTTCCTTTGGTTTTTCTACACAGCCAGCCTGTGACGAGCTACAACGGCTTGAAAAATAATTACTGTGATGGCCAAAGAGACAGCTCTGTGCATGAATGCCACCTGCTAAGGGCCATGGCTGGAAAAACTTTTATATTGTTATAAGCCACTTGTGCCACCAGAAGTGTTGCTATTGCTTTGTGCAGTTTTATAGAACATATCACAGAATAACAAAATTATTTAATGCAAGCTCACACAAAACTAATTTTGCTTCGGTTCTTTAGGCTTCCTAACTATGATCTGAAATGTTGTGCTTTACTGTGCATTTTTGTGCCTCCAATATCTGTCTGCCAACTTTTTAGGCTCCAGTTTGTTCCCCATAGAATACATTCTAAGAATAAAAACCAATTTTGGTTTTTATTTTTAATAAATACAAAATTTTATTTAAATTTTAAATACAATTTAAATTTAATACTTATATAATTATATAATTAATACTCTATATTATATAAATATAATATTTAAATACAATTTAAACTTAATACTTTTAAATACAAAAACCAAACCAAAAAACCCAAAGAAGGTGACCCGTATTCACATTTATTTATACAAGTACCTAAGTATGTAATGCCATCTTCTGATGATGAAATCTATACTGCTGATTGTCTTGGGGTATTCCTGGGCATATTTTACTTCATGTGGCCTTCTAGTTTACCAATGAAAATACTTTAAAGAAATTGTTTGTGTAGTAACCTGAAAAGCAGTCAGATCCAGTTGTCTATATATTTTGCAAGGAAATTCTGGATATTTATATATATTTTCCACTGTCTGCGCAGATGCAGGAGGTTTGCACTGATGTTTTGATGCACCACTGGGGATTTTTATTTATAATCTTTTCCTTAACTCAAAGGATGCTGCTTTTTCTATTAAAGAAATAAGTTTGGGAAAGCATTGTTGGCCTTTCCTGATTATACTGCTAGGCTTCTGATGTGGTGTCTCTTAATTTCAGAGCTATCCATTGAACGTATATATTCATTATGATTAATGTAAAAGAGCAAGCTTTCAACCAAAATCTGGTAATGTGATGGGAATGTATTTTAAAGGCACAGAATTAAGAAAAAAGATTTAATTAATGGATTCTGAGCTTTCTCACCCTTGATCCCTGCCTCTATGTGCATGGTTTTTTGGGGGAAAGCAAACAACAAAAAAAAGAAATCCAAAAGGAAACATGATTGGGGAACTCTCTGTAACTTCTGGGCTCTACCCCACAGCGTGATGACACTGGCAAAATTCACATTCTTTTCAAAGAAAGAGAGCATATGGGCTCAGGTGAATACACTGATTCCAAACAGACTTATTTTAATTTGAACAATCTCTGTACACTACAATCTACATGCATAGACTGCGATAAAATGGTCCAGGTGCATCCATAGTTTGTGTAGAAGTCTTATACCTCCCTAGCTAATGTGACAGACCTAGTCACTGTGATCCAGTGGTTGTCTTTTTGCAGCAATATTTGTCTCCTTCTCTCTTTTGGGTCACTCTTATGCACTCAGAGTTCTTAGTTCCCCTTTGCAACTGCAGAGGTCATCAGAAAAAAAGAAAAAAACCCAATTTCCCTCCTGTGCTTTTCTTTGGTCCTTGCTATACGAGGTCAGGAGCACACCACAAACCCAGATAGAACATGAGAGGTAAATGGGGGCAACTTGTTCTTTACCCAGCAGGTCACTATTGTCCCCTTCCTTTTCACCTTACACTTAGACCTATTCAAATGAGAACCTGACAATGTTCTTTAGATTTAATGTGTAATACTGTAAATCTGCACATACTTATGGAAGATTCATACAGCCAATTTTGTTTCTTTTTTTTAATTAAGCATATCCCACCCCACCTTATTTCTTTTTTCTTTTTTTTTTTTTTTGTTTTCTCTTCAAGTTTAAGGCACTAGTTATGGATTTAGTTGAGTATCAGCAGCATAATCAGTGAAAGAGCTGTAGTAATGATGAGAATGTACACAGATCAGAGATGAGACTATGCAGTTATATGTGTCAATGAGTTTTTACACTTCCAGCACTACCAGTTTTCCTTTATTTATAGATGTCTCAAAAAAAAAAAAAAAAGTTGTGTGTATATACTTATATGAATGATACCCCTACACATCTAAAAGCTCAATTTTATTTTTAAAACTCAGGGAAGGCTGAGCTGTTGTGAGGAGTTCACCAAAACCTGAACCAAGCTGAGTATAGAGCAGAACTTAGTGTGGTTCATGTAAGGAATTAATTTCCATGCTGATCTGCATTTCCATGTTGAGATACCTGGACATTTTGCTGTGTTGGGTACAGCTAAAGGTGGGCAGTACTTGAATTTCAGAGATCTGATTTCAAACATGTGACTTCCCAGCTGACTCAACTGACCTGAAGGTGCATATCTCTAGCAAAACTGCACCAGACATGTTTTTTGGATATTTGTTCCTTTTAAGATCTATACAGCAGAAGTAACTTTGATCTACCAAGCTGTATCTTCAACATGATGTGAAACACAGGCACTGATTTCATGTGGTGGAATTATGGAATTTTGAGTTTTTCTATGATGTATTTTTTTGGTTTTAACTTTTTTTAGATTCCTTATATCACCCCTCCCTTCCTTTTGCACTAAATGGTAGTATTTATTTCTGTGGTACTCAGTCACACTTTCTTAAATTCAAGCTGGACAATCACCCAAAGTTTAGAGCGTTATTCAAAAATATACCTATTCTACTAGAGAGGGTGGATTGGACATGGAATAAAACACTTGCACAAGTTTCTCAGTAGTTCTTAATAACAATTACCATCAAAATATTAGGAGAATAGACCTTTTGAAATATTTTTATTTTGTTATACTATTTTTATTCCCAGTTTCATGAAATGTGCCTTGATCATAAATCCTTTAAATATAAAGAAGGGAAGGACATACAACTTAAAAAATGTTTGATTAAGAAAGTATTTACATGTTCAATAGATTATTGAATGCTTTGGTAGCTCTTTTAGCTGATATAGAATAATTTTTCTCTTTGTGCAAATGGAAAGAGCTGCTGCCAGCAATGAATTGCAGCTGAACTAATGTTAGGGGGGGAAAAAAACCAACTTCGTGGCTTTGGTTTATTCCTGTCTACTGCCAGAGGGGGTTATGCCTCTTTGTACCTTGTCTGATTTTTCAGGGTGAATGAAGCACTCTGCAATATGTGAACTTTCATTTAGAACAGGCAATACATTCTTCTCTCTCTTTTTTTTTTTTTTTTTAAATGAAGAACCCTACCTCACTACACTGCAGAAATTATGAATATTAATGTGACATAGTGAATTACGTGCTGTGGTTTTTCATCAAATGTACTAAATCGCAGCATGTTTGGTATCAGTTTAAATGAGCATTAGTCCTGTTAGTATCTGAGGTTGTATCTACATCTTTGACATTTTCAGATTCATTTATATTTCTCTGGATCTTCTGGTGAGAGACATGGTTGCCGCTGTTCAAGCGATGAACTTCAACCACCTCTGAAGCCTGGTGGTCCAAAGATCTGGGTGTGGGATGAACTAGAACAGTGGCTGGTGAACGTGCTCAGCAGTGATGGGGGCAGAGAAAAGTTTACAGGTCCCAAGGAGGCAATTGCTGTTGTTTCTTTGGGGGCTCCTTGTTAAAGAAGTTAATTAATAAAGGCAAAAATACCTCTTTCTTTTCACAGCTCTGTTGAATTGAGGCTTAGGAAAATCTTGCTTGGTCTCTGGAGACCAAACTCCCAAGTCTCAGTTTGTGTAAATAATGACTTCAGTGCAGCTAGACCGGTGCTTACCCATTTAATCAGACAGCTGTGTTGGTCCAGCTTTTTTTATTGTTGTTTTAGTGTATCCAATATATATGGGCACCATGGCTGTAGAGTGATTGTAACCAGTGATTTCCTTCTGTGGGTGTGTGTTGATGGTGTGTGTTCAACTTCACCCTGTGGCCTACGACAGAACAAATCAAAGATGCTCCTCAATACTGTATTCTGTTGGAAATGCACCTTCATCAGGGCAATTGCTTTTATGGAAAATGGTAGAATGGGAATCTCATCATGTAACTGACAACACCTTTTACTGGTGAGTTAATCATAATTTACCTTCAAGGTTCAGAGAGTAATGCATTGTTAAAACATGTGTGTTCTTACTTACCAGCATTTATTGTCTTAGCAGGTAGTTACTGCAGAGATTAACTCCAGATTTCATGTTAAAATTTGTATGTAAAATACATTTAAAATTTGAACATGAGTTAGTTGATGGATATATTTAAATATAAAACTGAAGATTGAAAGTCTTTTCCTTACAGTGACTAAAATGTACTGTCTGCTCACAAAATTTGCATAGCAAGTTCTCTTGCCACACATTTCAGCGAAAAGCACAGTGGGTTTTTTGTTTTTCTTTTTTTCCAAAGGGAAAAAAAAAAAAAGCTCTTTTAGAGTCTTTCCAGTTGATGCTCCATGTTGTGACATGTCATGTAAAACTGCATCTGTTATGTTGAAATAAGAACATAAGAGAGACACTTTGACATGACGAATCACAACATGACTTAACAGCAGGAACATTTAAAACGCAACACGGTTTCGTTGTCACTAACCTCAGCCCTGATAGAGATGAGGTATTTAGTTGAGCTTCCAGCTTCACTGAATCTGTGTTTCTTCCTTAATGAATTTTCCTCGTAACATCGGGCCCAATCCAGCCGTTCTCATAGGCAGAAACTCCTGGTAACTTTTAAATATTGAAGCCAAGGAAAGTTTTGCCTGAGTGAAGACCTCAGGATCAGGCCCAGGAGTTTTTACTGCCTGTGAAGTATAAAATAGACTCAGATTAAGCTAGCAGACTTGTTATTTGACAGTTTATAAAATATTTTAGTATCTTTTTGGCAGTAGCAGTTTGAATGTTGGCAAATGTACACATTGCTTGCAGTTACAAAACCTTGTAATGAGTATTTTCCACTGTAATAGCAGTGAGTTGAAATTTGGATAAACCACTTAGACTTGTGAACTCTGACATGCATGGTAACTATGTCTTTGCAAAAGAATTTTGTCAAGTATTGGAGCTCCTACTAATAGCACATCCATCTTTCTGCACACTATAAATCTTAAGAAAATTTCTATTACTCTGCAATTTGTCTGGCTTATGCTATTTATTAGCCATTTTATTCTGCTGCTTTAAGAAGTAATGTGATGTTCATTTTATTGCTGGTTCAATAAATTGTTAATTATAATGCAGTGATTGCTGCTGACGTGATTTAAAAGCCACATTAGCACTATAGCATTAAGTTTTAACTATTTTACCCTTCAATTCCCTGTTTATACAACAGTAAAAGGAAAATAGCCTTAGACTAATTTAAAAAATGAAAGTACTTGTATCTATTGATCACATGATATACTAGAAACTTTTGTTGTTTTTTTTAAAAAAGGTTACATTCAGGTCTAAAAGGGAAAGAAAATGCATCAACTGAGCACAGTCTTACTGCTCAGCAAAAAGTGTTCTTAAAGCAAGATTAACCCTAAAGTTAAATTAACAGAATTACTTAGTTAAATTAGGACAATTGGCATAATATATTAAAGGAACAAAATTCATAGATAAATCATAATCATTTTATAGTCACGCATAGCTTCTGGTGCCCATTTTGTATAATAATGGAGCATAAAAGAGGCTGTGATTGGAAAGCATACCTATTTTCTCCAAGAATATTGAAAATGGGATTGGGAGAAATCTCCATTTTGCTGATTTAAAGTAAAATCTAATTGCTACAAGTATAATGATATATCCTTGACTGAGCATGTAGAGGCACTAGAACTGACCCTGTACCACAAACCACGCACAAGTGTTGTGTAGGATGGACACAACGCTGGCAATACTGAACCTGGAGTGAATGAAGATGCTTACTACCTGTTGGAAATAAGTGTTACTGTTAGTACAGTACCCACAGACATACTGACTGTCTGTGAAGTCTGTGTTGTTCAAAAGAAAGGGTGAGAGGAAAAAAGATTGCCAGCATGCCCATCCAGAACTTGCTCAAAATACCTACTTTTCTTAGTTAAATCCTATGATATGTTTTTTCCCTAGTTAAGCAAGCTACTAATGGAAAAATAGGGAAAAAAATGGAGTAACAATGAAAACTGGTAAAGAAAATTGTTATATTTGTACACACTCACTTATATTTTACTAGACATAAAATTATGCATAAATAGAATTAATAGACCTAAGTGTTCCTGTGCTTTTGCAGCTCCACAGACATACCTCCACCAAAACTAATGTGCAGCTCTCAAACACTGGAAGCTAGAAGTCATTAATTCAATCAAAGCCATTTAAAAACACAGAAAAATGTAAATTTTAACTGCTCATTCCCATATAAATTTGTTGACCCTGCCATAGAGTCATTCCTTCCCGTAGGGGATGCCTGCCATCACGTGCTGTCAGATGCTCAGACTTTCAGGCTACAGCATCTCTGGTGGTATTAAAGCATAATGTGATCCTTGGTACTTGGATGAGTAAGGACAGGTTTAATATGTAATTAATAATACAAGAAAGAAAAAAAAAAATAGGAAGATGTGGTTCTGAAAAGTTGCCTGGTCTGAGGTTTGTAAACCAAAAAAAATCACAACAAAAAGGATTTCCTTGCTAGTTAGAGATTTGTTGTGAGAAATTAAGCACCTAAACCTTTTAGAAAGTCCTAAGAGAGAGAAATGTTATCCTTAGATGTCTCATTGCACTTAAAAATCTGCCTAGAAGAGACCTTCCTACTCCTTGACTAAGTTAGAAATGGTTATTAGCTTGATGACGCCTGTTTTCAAAGGTGAACTCCTCTGAAACAGAAAGCAGTTTTACTGTAAGAGAAGAGCCTAAATTGTTTTCTTAAAGGAAGGCTGTTTTCCAAAGAGGAAAAAGTTTCTGCTAGGATAGTGTTTTTAAAACAAAAC
This sequence comes from Antrostomus carolinensis, assembly GCF_000700745.2. NCBI lineage: Eukaryota > Metazoa > Chordata > Aves > Caprimulgiformes > Caprimulgidae > Antrostomus > Antrostomus carolinensis. The sequence goes on along the minus strand of NW_010296335.1, from coordinate 77,814 downwards.
CAATGAAAAAGAAGGGGAAAAAAAAAAACAACCCCAAACCCCACCAAAAACAACAGCCTACCCCACACTTGAATTTGATTAAATCCTAACTTATTTTGTTTAATCATCTCTCATTTGATTTGTATATAAGACACTGGTTGAACTGCTTTCAAGTAAGGATGAGTCTTGACACTGGCCATGGTAGAAATTACAGATATAAGGGAACGTTTGACAGCCAGTTAGCTCCCAGATTTCAGGCTTTGGGTGCAAAGATCTAAGCAAAAGGGACTGATAAAGCTTACTGAGCTGTCAAAATATACTTAAACTCCTATAGTTGACTTAGTGCAGCATGACATTTCAATACGAGAAATTAGGACATAAAAAAATTAATGTATCCCCATATTAAACAGATTTAAAACTAGTAAACTAATTGCAAAAAGTAATTGGGATGTTTTCAGCAACGTGTCATAGGGATCTACTCATGGCCTAATGCATTTCCACTATATGAGTAATGATCTGGAAAAAAAAAAACCCTTTCCTCTTAAAGTTTGCAGATCACACATGAATTAGAGGAGTGATGGATAAAGGGAATAGTAATTTATATAATAATCTAGATTATTTTGGAAAAAAGAGACTTGTTACCAGATAGAACTTCAAAACTGGCTTTGTGCTCCACCAGGAAAAACTAAGATACCAGTAGGGAAGGTGGTAGTGCTGCAAAACCAAGATAAAATCAGGCTCTGAAGCTTTCTTATGGAACAAGAATTTACCAAGCTCAGTTTTTCAGGGTGGTGAGAGGCTCTGGCTGGGGGCAGTGGCACAACCAGTGCTCTGGAGCTTTGAAATGGGGATGCTCAGAGACTTTGTACTAATGCCAAGCTGGTCCAGGTCCTCAGCATCTCCTCATCTGGCTGAACAGCCCGGGCACCCTGGCAGCATTCCATGTGGGTTTTTATGCTTCAAGCTGTTTTGTGTTAAAGCCTTGTTTAAAAACCATACATTTGCAAAGGCTGTTTTGAATTTGTTTGAAGAATTCAGATCAATTTTAGCTCTATCAGAGTCAAACGTGAGTTTGTGGGGTGGGAAGCAGTGTAGAGAGTATGAGGCTTATAGTGTATGTGACTCTCGGCCTGGAATTAACCCCCACCCCAATTAATTAATGGTGTGATACACAAGTGATTGGGTAACTGGGAGATAGCACAGCACCCATGTGATCACTACTGGAAACCTGTTGACTCCTGTGATCTGCACTTTGCAAAGCAGTCTCCATGTTTGTAGAGTGTCAGAGAGAGCTACTAACAGGGAATTCATAAAACTTGATTAACAATAAGAGAGGTCTTCTGCTAAAAGCATCATGACCGGAGGAAATATAGTATACCTAAGAGCTAATGGATAAATCAGATCAGGCCTATCCCCAAGTTTAGGGATTCCCTGTGTTATTTATTCCTAAATAAAGGGGAGAAGGTAAACCTGAAATAAAACTCCTGGAATGCATAGTGCACTAGTGCAGCCTCACCTCCAGTACTGGGGATAGTTTGGGCACCACAGGAAGAAAAGGATCTAAAGCTCCTGGAGAGTGTCCAGAGGAGGGATACAAAATTGGGGAAGGGTACGAGGAGAGGCTGGAGTTACTTGGTTTGTTCAGCCTGGAGAAGAGGAGACTGAGCGGAGATCTCATGGGGGTCTAGAACTTCCTGCCAAGGGGAAGAGGAGGGGCAGGCGCTGATCTCTTCTCTCTGGCCACCAACGAATGCCAGGAGCAGAGGGAATGGCAGGAAGATGTGGCAGGGGAGGGTGAGGTTGGCCATGAGGAAAAGGTTCTTGAGCCAGAGGATGGTGGAGCACTGGAACAGGCTCCCCAGGGAGGTGCTCATGGCACCAAGCCTGACAAGATTCCAGCAGCATTTGGCCAAGGCCCTGAGGGACATGGTGTGAATGTTGGGCTTGTCCTGTGCAGGGGCAGCAGTTGGACTCCATGGTCCTTGTGGGTCCCTTCCAGCTCACAAGATTCGATGATTGTATAAATACTGTTACCCAGCACAGAAAACTGAACAGCCTGTAATGGAGAGTATAGAAGAAATGGTTAAAAAGGTAGACTGAAAAGCAACCACACAAGTTTACTGAAAACATCAGTTTCTTGTATGTAGGAAACTCTACCAGGAGAATAAGTAGAGTAGGGCATAAGTTGATAAAGCCAACGCGACGTGTGCCTGCCTCAGCTTTTGAAAAGTGTTCAAACTGTGACTTTGGAAATGCCAATTTACTGTTGGCTCTAAATAGTATGTATCAAGTTATCCACAAAGCCATAAGAGAAAAAGAAACTTCTAATGAACTGTGAAACCAGATGCTTTATGCTGGAGAAGCACATTCTGCAGTCTGCATGTTATTATTTTGTTTTGGGCAATGCTGCAATGTGCAAGGTAATTTCAAATATAGATGCAGGCGCAGTCTGTACCCCGAAGAGTTTATGCTGGGAGGAATATTCTTCTTCGTGGTTGGGGGGCGAGGTGGATATATATTCAACAGAAACAGACTTATGAAAAATAAGTTTATTTTTCAGACTGGAGCAGCAGTTTAGTTTAGAAACCTCATATTGCATATTTTTGCATCCTAGCAGTCAGCCCCTGTCTACTGGAAAGGATTTGAGTCTCTACAGATCCTATAAGCAGTTTGGGCACAAACAAGGTTTGATGGGAGCTATAAGAAAATATCTGGATGGCCAACCCAAATATCCTAAAAACTATCTAGGCTGGATTGAAATCGGGGTGTTTTGATTCCTAGAAATATTCAGGAAAAATAATATGTCTATATGATCTGGCTGAAGAAGTCATTATTATTAGAAGTTGAAGTAAAGTAATACTGAGAGCCAGTGATGTAATAAGTTCTGTATGTATGTAAAAAGTAAATTTTGCTCATGATAAATGTTTTGATCCTTAAAAATTTTGAGCAAAAGTGTATGTAAGAGAATGTGTTTTAAAAAATACCCAAACCAAAACCCCCCAAAACAAAAAAAACCCACAAAAACCAAAAAACCCAACCCAAACAAAAACTAAAAATTTTGAGGAAAAGTGTATGTAAGAGAATGTGTTAAAAAAACCAACAAACCAAAACCCCAAAAACAAAACAAACAAACAAACCCCAAAAAACCCAACCCAAACAATAGCAAAAAAACCCCAAACCAAAGTTTGACTTTATTATATGAATATATTATATGATTGAGGAACCATTGCACCCTAACTGAAATTTCTTGTGGGTTCTCAGAATTAATGATGACCCAATTGCACATTTAAAATAGTATAACAAATAAGGAAAACCGATTTTATGCTGAATGTATTGATGAGCTGACAAAATAATGAAAACCTGAAGTTGAGATAAATCATGAATTACAAAAGGGGCTACATGCATTGAATTATCTACACAGAGTTGAAAAAGTGAGATACAGAAATATGTTCTGATTAAAAAGACAAAGGGAAATGTGGCATTCTATTTTGCCTTATGATTATGTATGATGTCATTGCAAAACACTGGGATTTTTATATTAGGTGATTAGAGATCAAATTATCAGCTTAACTTTTTCTAAACTTTCAGCTTAATATATATAATTTTAAATAACACGGGTAGTAGGCTCCAACAAGCAGTCTGTGAAGAAAATGTTGCAACTAAGGTTATCAGTAGAAAGAGAAAATTAAAAAAAAATCTGTCATTTTTCTGATTTATCCTTCAGATTCTGATTTTTTTTAGTAGTCACTTCTGATGTGTATCTTCTCTTTTTAGACCACGTTACAAAAAATAGGAGAAATACATTGCTTAAATTTATTGCTTGTATTCCAATTTGAGTGTTTGAAGTAGCGAGCTAGTTGGAGGAAGGATGGGGTAGGTATAAAGAAGGAGACAGATTATATGTTATATAGAAATAAGAGAAGAAAGCTAAGTATGATGGCCTGTATAGAAAAAAGTGAGTTTTAAAAAAATATTGTTATTTTTACATAGGCGGAAAAAACTAGGAAGGAAACAATGTTCAGCACTGACTTCAAAATGGAATGTGCTAGGCAAGCAGAAAAAAATCTGAAAGTGAGACAGGCTTTGAAAAGCCTCGAAAGGAAGGATGGAGAGCTTGATTTGAAGTAGTTCCAGCTGAAGGAGGTCTGTGTGGCTAGGACTGCATCATTAAAGTGCCATTAATTTTGCTTGATGCCAACATTTTGGGTGGATTGGAGGAACACAGACTGAGAATTCGCACAGGCAAGAGGGACAAGGTTAAAGAAATGATGATAGGAGGTTTTGAAAGCTCCATGACTATTTTTGATTTTGCTGCAGCAGGATTTTTATTTGCTTTCTTTGCTGTACTTGAGTACTGGGCACTTCTATTTCTGGAAATGCCCCAAGAAGGTCATTCAAACTATTTCAAAACTCAGGAAAATTTTCTGGGTAGTTTTCAGTTTGCATTGCAATTTCACTTGTCTCTTACTTCCGAGGCTGGTTCAGCCATTTTTGATGAAAAGCAATAGATCTTGTAGATAAATTCATGTATAATCTTTGTGGAAATTAATAGTTGTTTGTCCTTTGACCAAAACTATTTATCTACATCTTTGCATCTTCATTTTAAGCTTTGGTTTTAAATTAGGACGGGGGAATGTTCCTTAGCAAGATTTTATTTTTTTCTTTTTTCCCTCCAGCTTCATCTGAAAAATTGGAGGAGGAAAAGACTACTCTTCAGGCATTGAGAACTCTGATGCCAGTTTGATTTTGTATTTTAGTGCTTCTAGCATATGTAATTTACTCATTCCATTCAGATTTTATCCTTAAAAGTTTCTTTTTTGTGTCACATTGAATATTTATTTTAATGTCTGTGCTATTAGCTAAATGAAATATATACATAAAGAGAAACCAATGTTTTGTTTTACTGAAGACTTTTTAAAAATCTTAGTGAATTCTTAAATGCCCAGAGTTTCAGAAAACAATATGAAAAATAGGAATATTGAATGTGAATTTACAAGTTAAGTAGGAAAACAAAAATATTCTCAGTTAAGTCACAGTAAAAACAAGGTATGAATTAACAGTACAAGTAGAGAGGGAAGAGCATAGATATTAGAGGAAATAGAGCTGGGAGGCAGGATCAACTATACCTAAATCGTTCATGACAGATACTTGTCTAACTTGCTCTTGAAATCTTCAGTGATGGAGTTTCCACAATCTCTATAGGCTCTTTTTCTTAGTGTCTAATCAAAATCTCCTCCTCAGCAGTTCAAGCCTGTTACTACTTATTCTTTTTGAAGTGGACACACAGAGCAATTTCTCTGCAGCTACCAACCATCTATATACAAATTTATCACTGTTTATTCTTCACTTTAGCCAAAAACATCTCGGTTATTATATTTTTTTAAAAATACAGATTGTATTTTACAGGCCCACCAGCCTTTTGTTTCTTATCTCAAGAGTTAAGCCAAGGGAAGAATTACTGGATGAAAAATTATGTAAAAACAAGCAGTGCTTGAGCCAGGTAAATATTCAAACCACAAGCAATCAAATATAATAATTAGAAATGAGTGCTGGTATTTGGAGTTTGTTTCTGTGCATTTGTTTGTTTATTTTTAATAGCCTTTGCCCCAAGTAGGTAGGGTCCAACATCATTCCCTACTCTGTCCTTTGGTTTCATGGGGTGGGGATGGACTATTTTGAAACTAGGGACAGTTTTTTATCCTTAAACCTGTTGATTCTATTAACAAACTCAATGGTAAATCAGGCAACATTCAAAAGGCCTCTCTGAAAGCATTTTGAAACAATTATTTGTAATGTAAACCTGTTTTGCAGAAGGCAAAGAGGCTTTCAGAGTAGAGGTGGAAGAGTAGGGTGCAGGACACTTGCCTTCTGTCTCTCACTTTCCCCTCTACTACCACTTTGTATAGGAAACCATCACGAGTGGCTAAGACCCATGTCCAAAATGCTATGGGGGTCTGACAACTTTGCTTAAAAATGAAAGCAGAGAAGATCATGGCAGAAAACTTGCTTTGTGCTTTCATGTATAGGATACAGACAATGAACTAAAAAAAAAAAAAAAGCCATATTTTTGCATCTTTAAGGAAAAATAATGGTTGAATATTTTACAAATATTAATCCCAGGAAAATTAATTTGTGATGGAGAGGAAAAAAAATGTCATGTATATTTCCACTGCTAGAAAATAAGGTCCATTCATTTTTGTGTTTATATAACACACATGCGCATACATTTAAGTTACCAGGGAAGCAGTTAGACATTGAGATGGCCCTTGAGAGATTTGCCAAATAATGGTATTTAAAATAGGGGTATGTTTAGTTTTGTTTTTTGTCTTCAAAGTTCCCTGTTCAATTAATGTATTTTTGGCCATTGTTTTTCTATTTAAATTTAGATTTTGCTATTTTTATTGAATCTTACAGTTGTATTGTTGCCTCTTGAACCAAAAGAGTGGGCACCTTAGACTGGTAGTGTCCCATTTTGGAAAATCCTGAGCAATTAGCAACATTATTTTTACCTAAAGTGTCTGTAAGGAACTGGAAAGTTATTTCATTTTATTTTGCAATCTTTAGCCTTCTGTCTCTCAAATGTGCTATTTGTGTAAGGAAACCCAGCTTCTGGGACACAGAGGCCCTGCAGCACGCTCCCGGGCTGGCAGGGAGCAGAATTTGACTTCCCAACCATGGGCAAATTCGTCTCTTGATGCAAGAGGATGGTCTCTCTGCTCCACAGTCAACACAGCTTAAAACTGCATCCTCAAAAATCTGTTTACTCATGACTTTAGTCTTCCTTGAGCATGCCTAAGTAAAAAATAGATTATCCCCCAGGATAGGATTTGCCTTATCTGACTTCTGGTGTTTGCAACACAGACTTCTACTGTGGAGCTAATCACCCAACTGACCTCTGAGTCGGGGAGAGAAATGGGCACAGAGCTTCCATCAGCTTTTGTGGAGATTTCCTCTTGTACTCCCAGCTATGGTTACAATTTTCAGAGATAAGCTCGGGTTTCTGCTTACTTGTTTTAAAATAGATTTACAGACAGGTGCTGAACTGGTCTGGTTCATCTATTTGATCCAACATATGAACCTGAATGTTTTTTGCTAAACGTATAGGTGGAACAAAAATTTGGAACAACATTGTCTTGATCCAGGGGCCAATGGCTGCATTTGGGGTTTTCTCACCAAAAAAAGTGCAATATTTAATTTCCCATGTCCTTGTACATAACGGGCAGCTTTTAACCACAAATGCCACAGGAATGTGTCAATAAGCAAAGTTCATTGAAGTTCCTATTGCAGATATAATTTCTGATAGGGTGCAAGAAGTGCTTTGCCTCGGGAAGAGCAACCATAAACTCAAGCTGAAACTAAATGAACTATCCTCTTGCAGCACAAAAACTTTTTGGATATGATGTGGTCCTCTGTTCTGCTCTTCAGGACAGCACTGCAGGTAGTGAATGGGATGAATCCCTTTGCAGGCCCATCACCCTCTTAACTCAGTGCCACTGTCTTCAGGAGAGTCAGGTTTATTTGTTTATTCCCAGTTAATCAAATATTTTGTCATTGTGGTTAAAATGTGATTACTTCAGTTGGATGGTAAAAATGGAGGAGAAACATTACAGGCCAAAATGCCTGTGTAGTGCTCATCAAAGTGTCAGTGACCCTCAAAGGTTTGTCTATTTATCATAAATGGCTTTGTTAATACATATCATCACCAGCACTTAGACCTGCATTTGCTTTAATGCTTTATTCAAAGCTGTAACACAACAATAATGACAATAGGATATAAATAGTTTATAAGACATCTCTTGTCATCTATTTATCATTTATAACACGCAGCAAAAGCATTATAAAACATTTATTATGTGTTTGTAAGTAGCTTTTTGTCACTAGTGCCATGCGTTTGGGATGCAGCGTTCATCTCTGACTGGCTGGCAGGTAACCTGCCTGCTACAAGGGAACCAGAGGAAGAGGGAAAAGACATTTATTTGCATTGCAGCTGTTTCTTATTCCCTGTGTGAGACACGGTACCAAAGCACTCCTCTTCTCCAGAGAAAAAAATCCTTGCTATTATAATTTTTTCATTACAGCCTAAACATTTTCAGTTTTAAGGGGGGGGGGCGGGGGGGGGAGAGATAATTTGCTTGATCTGATTTCTGATGCATTTTGTTCAGTGCTATGTAGCCACATTTTTCTGTAGGAAATTTGATACATTACTTTAAGTTAACTACATACAAGAGAATACTAAATAAATTCACTTTATGTGCTTCCCTAATTAGTTTTCAGTCATGTAATTCTCTTCAATATAGAGTTGAGAAATCCCCAAGTCTACCTTGATGTAGTTAGTGTCACATACACTGATCATGTGAAATTGAATTTGAATTTACTACTAATATTTAAACACGAAAGCTGACTTGAACCATATTTCCCCCTTGGATATAGATGTCACCTCTCTCTGTAATGAGTAACATTATGTTGAATACTTAAGCCAAGAACAACCATGTTACAAGAACAGGACATTAATCTTAGGGAACTGTTGAATTTCGTGCTCTAGACAATACAGTGTCTTAGCATTACCGCTTATGCTTTAATTACTCAAGACAAGTATTTTGCAGTATGTATTGCTTGAGTATATTTTGTAAAGATGGAGTGGGAATATAAATATTATCAGGATTTCTTGGATAACTGGGCAGACTGACTGCATGCATGAAACTGTTATTTGTTGTCTATAACCTTCAAATGTTAAACAAAGTCCAACAAGTTTCTGTACACATCTGGGGCTCTATCTGGGGTGCGTGCACGCGTGTCAGGCCCACATTTGTGGGGAGAAGGAGATGGTGAGTGCTTAGTCTCTGTGTGGTTTGCTGCCACACATCTCCTGTGTCTTTCTTTACACTCTTCTGTGTGACTTTAATAATCACACACTTTAAAACCTAAAGCTCTGTGTCACTTAGAATCCCAGACTGGTTTGGGTTGGAAGGGACCTTAAAGCTCATCCAGTTTCAACCCCCCTGCCATCAGCAGGGACACCTTCCACTAGACCAGGTTGCTCAAAGCCTCATCCAACCTGGCCTTGAATACTTCCAGGGAGGAGCAGCCACAGCTTCTCTGGGCAACCTGTTCCAGTGTCTCACCACCCTCACAGTAAAGAATTTCTTCCTAATATCTCATCTAAACCTCCCCTCTTTCAGTTTAAAGCCATTTCCCCTTGTTCTATCACTAACTGCACTTATAAAAAGTCCCTCCCACTTCTGGGTCTGCAACAAGTGGGGAAACAGGGTTTAAGGTGTCTATCAGAAACCATTTGCAAAGACTTTGATTAAATCAAAGTTCTTCTCTGCAGCCTCTGGGGCACTATAGCTGGAGAGATGGGACAGGTACTGCTGGACTTAGCACTCGTGGCCTAATTTATGTTGCTGCTTGATTAACTCCTTGTCTGAACAGACACAAATACCTGGTGAATTTAAAGTACATTGCAGTACAGACTTTCTCAGCTCTGTTAGCACTGAATGTTTGCTGAGGACTTCGTCTAGAGAGATGTAGAGGATAAAAAAGAAGCTGAAACAGGAGAAAGCAGAACTTTGAATCTTCGCTGTTGAACCTTTCTGAAAATCTTTAGGAAAAGCAGATGGGATTTAAGTGCTTCACACATGGTGAAGTTTTACTATGTGAAAAGGATGATTACCATCAAAAAACTTGTATGAAATCAAACCCAAGTCAATGAAATTCAGACCAATTGCCACCGGCGCAATAATCATCCATAGTGGGGCAAAAATACGTTGGCCTCCGGGACTGTATAGGAGTGCACCCGTTGTGGGGCAGGGGACAGGGCTGGAGCTCCCTCCCACCACAGCGATGGTCCCAAGGGAAGACCAGAGCAGCAGCAGGCAAATGGCCTCAAACTTTGTGCTGCTCAGAAACTTTCCTTCTCTCTTCAGCAGAAGATAAATGAAGGAGCTGGATAGGCTGATTGCTGTGGTGATCTTTATACTTTTCTTCATACAGTGATCAAAGAGCAAAGAAACAAAGAGATGGAGGAAATCTCTAAAGAGCTATAAAATGAAGTAGAAAACTTTCCATTGTATATACAAAGAGGAAGTCAGGAGACAGGTAATTTTTTTTTTTTTTTTTTTTTTTTCCTGTATGGTGTCCTCAGAAAAAGAGGGCATGCATTTATACATATAAAATATATAAGGTATTGCACTGCAAATATAAGATATTTTGAATTTTTGAGGGAAATATATAGGTGAACATGTTTCTCTTTCCTGTAGGTGGTTGTGAAACTGATGTTTCTCTTCTCTAAAACAGGCTGGTGCCGGATGCATTAACTCCTTGCTTAGAAACTATTCCTATAGAATCATAGACTGGTTTGGGTTGGAAGGGACCTTAAAGCTCATCCAGTTCCAACCCCCCTGCCATCAGCAGGGACACCTTCCACTAGACCAGGTTGCTCAAAGCCTCATCCAGCCTGGCCTTATAGAATGACAAAACGGATTTTTGTGTAGTTTACCAGCCATTTCTGTGTACTTTCTACAAACCCATCCCCATCCCTTTTACTTTTTTTTAGGGGGGGTGATAGATTTCTTTTTAAAGAAATGCTTTAAAAAGAAAGATTCTTTTTAAAGAAATCTTAAAAACTTTAAAATTTTAAAGTAAGATTTCTTTGTAAAGAAATTGCTTTTCTACTTAAAGATGTAAAAGATGTTCTTTACAAATAAATTTACTGAATCTGCATAAGATGAGTATGACAAATCATTAACAAGTGACAAAAAGCAACTGCTAAACAGGTGTATTGTGACACACTCATGGAAACCCCCTTCTCCACAGTAATGCACACTTTGTTGCTGGTTGTTGCATAGTTGAAGTAGTAAGAGCTCTTTGTCTGACTCCCCTCATACTTTAAAGAAGTTTGGTTGAAATCAGCTACCAAAAACAATTGAATTGTTTCCTAAAGAATAACGAACCCTGAATGAAGAGAGTTACATCTTTCAGACTTAGGGTTGCATGATGGCCTTCAAGGATAACCCAAAAAGTTGGCTGGTGAAGTTGCCTTTTACCTTTTAACTTTTCTTGCTCCTGTTTTCTCATCAGCAGTTGTGCTGTGGTGTCTGCAGGAGAAGGATTACACTGCATCTGGCAAAGGAAATTAAGGATTAACATGTGCATTATGTAGGAGGAACATTACAGGAAAACTGTCATTTGTATTTTACAAGGAAATAATCCTTTAAGTCTCTTAGGACTGAAATAACTCCTTAGCTTTTCTCCCCTTTTGGAATACTCTGTGAATCCTTATGTCAGAATTAGTGAAAAACAAAACAAAGGTCAGAAGAATCTAGACTTTTTCAACCAGAAAGACTGATGTCAGATTGCAGAAGGTGGGTTTTTTTTTGTTGTTTTTTCTCCTTCAGTCACTGCTGGAACAAAAAAACCCAAACTAAACCAAACCCTGTGCAGTTGGATACCAAACTTTTGGTGTGTCTGTCTCTCACACTGACTGTTGGGGTTTGGATTCTGGGGAGTTATACTCCAGGTGCTGAGTATGGTCTGGATATGTCCGAATGCCTTACCATAGTGAAAACATGAAGTAATGACTTGCAGAGGACCTATATTGGTTGAACAAAACCTGAAATAAACTGGTTTATGGCCCACAGGCTCAACTTATAATTTTGATCATTAATATTGCCCAGGAGGAGTGCTGCTCAGAGGTCAGGAAGTATTTTACAGCTAGATGCACTGAAATACCCACTCACTGCTGATCTCCTTAGCTCCTGTGGCAATTTTCTATTTCCAAATCATTGGATGATGGTGCCCTAAATTGCCCAGGTTTGCAGAGGGAAGGTCCTAATTTCTTAAATTTGATCAAAGGATGCCTAATTTGTTTGCTTCCCCAACATGTGGATTAAGGACTTTTAAAACCATAGTCATCAAGCAACAGTGGGAGGTGATGATGAAAACCACCACATGCAGTTGCTCTTGGAATCGTTTTATATCACTTGAGTCATTGCTCCAAAATGGCTTGTCATGATGGAAGAGGGATGCTGGGCCCTAGTGTAAAGCATCCTCTGGACAGCCATTCCATTGGGTTGTGCCTTTGCTCTCCGGCAAAGTTCTCAGTAGCCTCTTCCCTTCCAGTTTGGGCATTGCAAGGGATGATAACATTCTTGCAGCTGTAGCATTCGCTGTTTCTCAAGAAGTCAGAGGGTCACTGAAGTGCTGTGTTGTGGGATGTGTGCCAAAGTTAAAAATTAAGAAAACAATTTTAAAAAATCCTCTAAAGTGTCTGTGTGGCCAGGTGCTTGAATGGGAGACCCTACAGACCCAATAAACATTTTAATATTAACTCCAAAACTCTACCCAGCTTGTTGAAGTGCTTTACCCTTATGCTTGAGGTAACTGCCTCCTTCCAAGCAAAACAAGGAGCTGAAAGGCAATTCTGAGTGAAAACCAGTTGCATTGGGTCAGGGATCTAAATATCACTACAATGGGTCAAACACTGACTTTGGTGACGCTGGTTCTACTGAAACAGGGCATGACACAGCAGGATGTTATTTTCACTCATGAAAGGTGCCATCTCGCCATCTGATTTTTGGCTAAGCTAGAGTGTAGTTTTAAATGATCATCTTTATGGTTTTTAGCAAACTCTGCATTTAGATTTATTCTAAATTTTTTGTTGGTGTGGGGGTTTTTTGGTGTTTTTTTTTTTTTTTTTTTAATGAATTCCTCGGAGTCTATTTTCCAGCCTACCAAGAAACAGTTAAATAACTGAATCTCAAAGGTTCGAGTACTTCTACAAACAACAGTCATAGGGAGGAAAATTAACGGTTTTCTGTTAATGACTCATATTAGTCCTCTTTGGTGGTCCAAAGCAATGGATTATATATCTTTTAATTTATTTTTTTTCACCATTTCTTCCATATGCCTGTCATGGGGCTGCTTTTCAGATTGCTAGTTTTGTTGTTAAAAATGTCACTCTCTTTATTCACCCTCCTCCCCATAGAATCTTTAAAACTAAACGCAGGAAAAGTGGAATATACCTGTCATTTAGACCAGCTAGAACAAAGGTTGATAGAAAATACATTCCTAGTTTGAAGAGGCTTCCCTGCTGATTTTGTTTATCAGAAAATGGCAAGTTTTGTTCCTAATGGACTGAAATTTAAATAAAATCTGACTCTGGAAATAAAAGCAGCCATTATGACAAAATAAAATTATATATTTTATAGGAGAAATTGAATTAAAATGCTAGTTTCCTTTGGTTAAATTCTTTTACATAAGGAAATGAATAAACGAGAGAGTGAAATAGAATGAGATAGAAAGTGGATTGTTGAAGTAAGCTTTTTAAAAATCAATAATCTCTTGTAATTTATATTTTTGAAAAAACTTTGAACAGACTTCCATACAATATCTTGAATTATAGCTACATTTCTGTTTCCTTTCATTAGAAGTTGAACTAGGGGTTAAATAGTGTTTTCCCCCTGGGATTTCAGGTTCTTATCAGGCTGTGCCTTTGGACTACAACCTTCTACAAAAGAAAAGCCTCTCCAGAACCTGAGTTAATTGAAGAATTTTATTTATTAACATTTAATACATAATTATTTTTTTTAAAAATCAGGTTACTTTGCCTGCCAGAATGGAAAATTAACTATCAGGAGAGACGATGGAGCCATTCACCTGTTTGAGACTCAGCTCTCAAGGAGATAGTACATCTGGATTCAAGTGTTTTAAGATTCAGGTCCAAAAACCTAATGACTAGAACTAAAATCAACCTTGGTAACTTGGTATGTTACTGTATTGCACCCACAGTGATTTTGTCAACCTTAGATTAGCATAGTGTACTTTGGAGACATCCTTGCAACTCCTTGCAAATAACAGGATTGTCCAGGTTTTGAACACTGGCATGAGTTTCCCTAAAAATAAATGACTTGTTTTTAGATAGACAAATAAAGGAGCTTGCAAAACCCAAAATATTAACTAAATTTAAAGGGAAAACTAGATCTGTATGAAGTTGTTCTAATAAATTTAGAAGTACACTCAAAAGCAGGTCACAACTCTCCTTTAAGGTCCAATTTGCAGCTTTCCCACCAAAAGGAGGAAGTAATCCTCAACCAGAGGTAAAAAGGTTGAGTGGTAGCGGTGGTTTGTTCCTCCTTGAGATGTCCCACCTGGCTCCTAGGTGAGAGTGCATGGGAAATAAAATCCGGGGGTATTGCAAATCCTAATTCAGATTTTAAAGAAAAATGCAAAGTTTTAAAATATAGATTCTTGAGTTTTTCTCTGTCCCCTCATAATTATGACTCTTTTACCAAGTGCAGTGTTTCTGAGTGGGCTGGATGATGGAGATCTGAGAACATCAAAATGTTGGTTCCCACATAGCTACTTGGTACAATGGGAAGGAACACTCCTTTCCATTGAACTTTGGTTTTCATATCTGTAAAATGGCAGCAACGTGGCCTGGCCATGATGAGAACAGCATCATTAATCCCCACAGAAATCTGCCACCCCTGAGTGTCGGCAGGGTTATAATTATTGTCTTTAAACAGCAGCTGGGGAGATCTGTGAGCAGATGTTTTTAAAGTGCTTTGAAGATGAAATTATCTAAATATTCTTATTACTATTATTATTATTACAGCTGTCCAAAGTGATTACTGTGATTATACAGCACCTTTCTGACATGTTTGTAATGACAAAATGTCTTGTGGGCTGTGAAGGGTTGAAGGCAAGTCCTCTGTCCCACAGGAACATGTATATCAGACATGGTTTGGGGTAAATCAAGTCACGGTGAGGGGCTGGTGACACTGGGCTGGCCACAGCCCTGCTTTCTACAGTGGCATTTGGGAAAATAGAAATACCTGGGCTTTTTTCCCCATTGATTTGTCATCCGGTGTGTTGATGCGATGCCAGGGTTGAGTTTCTGTTGTGGAACAGCAAGACTGTAGGCTGGCACCAGTCACACCTTTGTACTGGTGTCTACCTGAGTCTTCCTCCAGCAATGCAGAAATGCAGAGTGAACTAAGGAAATTGCAGAATACCACACCGATTCCTGTAGCGAGGTGTAATGCAATAGCATCATATGAGATTTTGCTTTTTTTTTGGTTGGTTGGTTGTTTTATTCCCAGTTAACCATGGTTGTGGTTTAACAACTGGTTTAGCTACTTCATTTCAAAATGAAGTTGAAGTCAAAATTTAAGACCATGAAGTAAAATTTAGGTTCCCAGGTCTATATTTAGGCATCAAAATTGAAGTGTTGTGATGTCCCCTCCAGCACCCTGATGGGTGCATAACACCTTCTGAAATGAGCAGGTGTGTTAACACACTACACCTTTCCACCTCATATCTTGCCTTCAGAATACAGGGTTTCAAACCTAATTTTAGCAGATTGAGTTGGAGAATCTTGTTTGTTTCTTGCTATTATCTGATGTGGAAAAAGTATATTCTCTGAGAAATTCAATTTAGCTTTGTTTAACAGAGAATTTGTCTGCAAGAGATGGATGCGTGACGTTGAGCTTACCTGTTGGTGTATTCATGGATTATTGTCTGGGTGAATTATTTTAGAGCTCCTGCTAATAACAGCAGGGCAGAGGGGGACCAAGAGCTCTTACAGTTATTTCAGATGCTGGAAAATGTTCCTTTTCCAGGTGGCAGAAGGTAGTGCTATGACTGATCCTTCTCCATCCCAGGTAGAGCAGGGCAAGGTCTGCAAAGACCCAAAGGGCAGTGGGGTTGTGCAGAAGCTGCTTTCCTAACAGGGACCATTTTGATCAGGACACCAGTGGGAGTAAGGCAAGAGGACAGGACGGTTGTCTACCTAGGGATGGGGACAGAGGGAGATCCAATTAGGGCATCTTGTTTTTTGTTTGTGAGGGGATTGATGTAGCTACATGGGTCAAATGAGGGACAAAGGATCCTGATTTGGACAGCTGTGCATTTTCACCAGATGTACAAGATCCAGGTTGGGGCACTTCTGTAGAATAACTGCTGGAATCCAGCTTTTACAAGGACAAGCTAGCCTCCAATGGTGTTGTTCAGTGTTGAGGATGTTGGTTGTGCACAGGTGGGAATACTCCTGAAGAAAGCAATGTGCTTGGTAGAGGACACAATGGTCATTGTCCACTCTACTGGAGCACCAAGTGTTGCATGCTTCTCTCAGAAGCTCCAAATCTTTTGAAACACTTGAGGTCACAACTTGAGTACTGGGTTCAGTTTTGGGTCCCTCACTACTGGAACAGGTGCTGGAGCGTGTCCAGAGAAGGGCAATGAAGCTGGGGAAGGGTCTGGAGCACAAGTCTTATGAGGAGCAGCTGAGGGAACTGGAGTTGTTGAGCCTGGAGAAAAGGAGGCTGAGGGGAGATCTTCTCACTCCCTTTCACTACCTGAAAGGAGGGTGTAGAGAGGTGGGGGTGGGTCTGGTCAACCAAGAAACAAGTGACAGCATAAGAGGAAATGGCCTCAAGTTGCACCAGATTGGATCTGAGGAAAAACTTAATTACTGAAAGGGCAGTCAAGCATTGGAACAGGCTGCCCAGGGAGGTGGTGGAGTCACCTTCACTGGTGGTATTTAAAAGACGTGTAGATGAGGTGCTTAGGGACGTGGTTTAGTGGTGGAATTGACAGTGTTAGATTTATGGTTGGACTCGGTGATCTTAAAGGTCTTTTTTAACAATTACCATTCTATGATTCTGTGGTTCCAAATACATGCTCTGGTCTCTCCCTCATCCAACAGCAATCAAAGCTGGATGAGTTGTTTACGTGCTCCTCTTTGGAAAGATTCATCCCTCCTTGAAGTTGAAACAATCCCAAATAACTTATGGCTGCTATGTGAGTGAGTCATGACTGTGTATATGTGTGTGCACTTTGTGTTCCTCAAGAACATATGAAATTCCCTGTATATTTGTGGGCAAAATCCAAGTACAGACAAGGGCCCTGACAATGTTTTTCAGAAAATAAATTACTTGTGATAATCCTACTAATTCATCTGCAGGTTTTCCTTTATCCAAACAAACCTGCACCAACTGAAATCCCTTGTAACACAGCCAATTAACATGCTGGTTGTATTTTAACTCTCTCATTGAGTAAGATTCAGTTTCTTCTTTCCCATTTGGCTTTTTTAAAAGAATTATTTTATATTTTATTACATCCTATTGTATCTGATACTTACCCGAATTAAGGTCTCCTCACCATAATGAAATCTCAGTAAGCCTGGAGTGTTTTGGCAAAAGTAACCTCAAGCTTGTTTGTCGAGAAGGTTTTGCCAAGCCCACACAGCTCTAATTACATCTTTTCACTGGCCGGTTTTAAACTGTCCCCTCTTTCAAAAGTCTTTTGTGTGTTATTGCAGAACTACATTGTTATAATGAATACAGTATGTTTAGAATAAGTTTCATTGGATTTGGTAGCCAAGCAATTGTACGTTTTTATTAGAGGTACTGTAGACTTCCAATGGAGATAATATTTATACAGTGGTCCAGAATTGTTTGCATTTAGAAGAATAAATAAAATGAATAATATCCAAACAAGATAATTAAAATGTCAGTTACAAAGTACCTTCAATTTGCTTTGGCTTTTGATTTGCATATCCCTTCCTTTACTTTGAAGACAAAGAGAAATACACTTGATACCAAATGTCCAGCTCTCTAATATATCATGTAATAAGCAAGTACCTCCCTTTTGGACTGTATTTACAATAAGACTGCAGAAGTGCAGCCACATTTGCATCTTTGGCTGGTGTTTTACAGAACACAAACATTTTTTTTTTTTTGTCTGGGTTTGTCAGCTGCTAACTTACATTTTTGTTAAATCACAATGTTGTGAATGATCAGGAAAAAAAACAAAACACCCAACCCAAAAATGAATAAACACACAAACTCTTGAAGTTGTATGCAGTGTTTATAAAAAACTGTGACAGACATGTAGTTGTGGAAAATAGTTTTCTGAAGTGTCTTTCTGTGGGTATGCATATTTCATAAGAAAAAAAAAAACCAAACAAACCAAAAACCCAACCCACACAAGAAAACCAACCCCCCCTATTATTCTGTATATATAGATAAAAGTATATCACATAGGTAGGTGGGCATATGTATGTATGTGTATATATATATATACATATATATACACATCTAGAAAGGGGGAGAAAGAGAGAGAGTAGATGTGTTAATCATAGACATCTAAGGCTGCTTGACTTAACTGTGGAATATTTCCTAAAGAAGTGGACCTTGAGAAACTAGAGCACTGTTTAAAGTATGTCTTCAGGGCTTACTGGCAGGAACAAGATAACAGAAGTACCTAAGTGCTTTGTAAACCTGTTGCCTGTCACATATGTAGGGTTTTCTGTTTACTACATATTCGGCACTTAAAAAAATGTGTATGCTTGCAATACATGAGAATCTGTTTGTGTTTTGGACTAGGAAATTCTTTCTTGTGTCTCATGAATATGGCCATTTGTAAACAGGTTGGACAATTCTTATTCCTGTTGTTTGGGGTTTTTTTTGTTAAACTATTTTTTGTAACTATTACTGTGCCTATGCCATGAATTAGTTGTCCTTATTACTTACTGCTTTCCATTTTGTTCTTATGTGTGGGTACTTTTCAAAACCTGTTGGACTTATTCAAGATGAAAGAGTTGCTATGCAAATATGGAATCTTACTCCTTAATATTTGTCACTAGATGCGAAGCACAGATTTTAAATGAAAAATTTTATGGCTTCCTAAATAAATAGGGATGATGGCAAACACAGCCTGTATATGTTTCAGATGATGAGGAGAAGCAAGTTAAGCTTTTTATTTTTATAATAGTTATTTCTATTCTCAGTTTTTCTGGCATGCTTTAAGTAGATCTTTATTTACAGAGATGGAAATGTACTCCTCTTTCCTTTTCCTTGAAAATTAAAAGCTTCTACCTTGAAGAAGTGAATGATACATTATCTGCTATCTCTAAATTGAACCCATTTGGAGCTATTTGCATCCTGTAGAAACCTACAGCTGAGTGCTGTGCTCAGAGGTGTAATGACTGGTTGTCACAACACGCTGGAGGTGGCCCCATAACAAAATGATCCCCTGTCAATCCCCTTGCAGGAAACGCATTGGCAACCTGTAATTCGGCGTCAGTATTAACATCCTGCCTGGGTTTTGTTAAATAGCACTTTCTAGGAAGTAGATCTGCTGAACTTGTGCTTAATAATGTTTTAAGGGGAATATTTGATGGAAGTTTTAGAAAGCATCACATGGGGTTAACAGTGATTTGTCATTTGTTTCTAATTAAAGGACTTAATCTCTTATCACTAGAACAGCCTATTTTTTTTTTTTTATACCAAAGGCACAGATGTGAATGGAAACATATTAATGAGATGTCATACTACACAGTCATTTAGTGTTTTGTTTAACTTAAACATAGCAGAAAATGTGCATCTAAGTAGACACATGTAATGACATTGAGATAGAATTATAATTTCCTACATTTGCATAACCTTTAGCAGCATCCACTTTAGATCCACCTTGCAGTGGTTATTCTATATTCAAAATTGTTGTTTGTTATAGTAGTAAAAGGGTCTAAAATCACAAAATGACATTGTTTTCCAATCAAGCGCCTTGTTGTTTTCCTTAAACCAAACATACGTCTGTTTGACTTTGTTGGCCCTTCTTAAGAGAGAGAAACAAAATCCACCCAGTCTGACAGTTCTGGTTATTGCTTTTACAAAGTGATTAAAAACAAAGGCTAACTTAATCTATAGGTACCGTAGCTGTTATTGTCAGGTATCTAACGGCCATTTTTTACTGCAGAAATACTTAAAAACTGAGCAAAAGCCTCATGGGTTAGTATAATATTTAAAGCCCAATGGGACTATTTTGTTCATGTGCTCTGGCACAGACCATCATACATCACTCGGTATCTCCATCAAGCACAGATAACTTGTAGATGAACTAGAGAGGGCCATAATTTCCAAAAAGCACTTTCTTGACATCGCAAACCAAGTTGGGGTTAGAGCAGGGATGGCCGTGTCTTTTAACATACTCAAATGCACTAATGAGGGATTTTTGAGCCTAAGTGTTCAGTATGCACATTATTGGGAAAATCCTATGAGAAATACAAGGTTTCAGTCAGATTAGGTGTAACAGTTGCCAAATAAATATAATCGATGAAGAATTCATCAAAGTTGTTTTTTTTTTTTGTTTTGTTTTTTTTTTTTTTGAGAAGTGTGTGAAGCTGCTGCTGTTCTAGGTTGGTGACTCCAGCTCTCCAAGCACATCCCTGCATGCCAGGACTAATGCCATCACTAACAGCAAAGACCAGCACTAGATAGTATCTATGTGGAAAATGCCATTCCAACTTTATTTACTAGGGAAACTTGGTCTACTTTTTTGACCAGAAGATTAGAAGTTAAGACACCTGGGCTTTATTTGTCTGTCTTGCAGTACAACTCAAGACCAACCACTTAGAGTAGAATTGTAGTGGGTGCCAACATTTCCTTTAACTAAATCAGAATTTTCACTCATGTGGGTAACGTAATGTGCCTTCAGGAGTGGTGCCTCCCTGTGTCATTTTGGATGACTAAGTAGGGTAAGAGCGATCATTACCCCGCCTGTCTTAATAGCTATAGTAAAAAAATCTAGTGGTGCTGTCAGCTATTGTGACAATCACTCAGAGAAAACATGCTCTTTACTTTTTACTGGCCTTTTAATATAGTTATCAGTAACCAGAAGAAAATAAAATCTGCTCCAGTTTTCGCTTAAATAGTGTGTAGTTATCTTGCATTGGGAAAAGACTAGATGGTTCTCATGCTGGAGGCAACATCAGATGGAACAAACTGGGTGCAGGTAGTCTTCCAGGTCTCAGTCAGTTCACTTTTAACTTGTAATGTAGAGCAAGAAAACCACAGGTGCCCAGAATTGCGGCAGCCAGTGGGACATTCAAAATGGACGAGGGTGTGTTTAGATTAGGTATTAGGAAGAAATTCTTGACAGTGAGGGTGGTGAGACACTGGCCCAGGTTGGCCAGAGAATCTGTGGCTGCTCCTCCCTGGAAGTGTTGAAGGCCAGGCTGGATGAGGCTTTGAGCAACCTGGTCTAGTGGAAGGTGTCCCTGCTGATGGCAGGGGGGTTGGAACTGGATGATCTTTAAGGTCCCTTCCAACCCAAACCATTCTATGATCTGTGGGGCTCCTTCCTGAGGGACAGAGCTGATTGCTGGATCGTGACTGCCCTAAGGGCTGCTCATGGTACTGTGCCAGAACAGCCTATGCAGTCTCAGCACAAGTAGTAAACTTCTATGCTTTGAATAAGGATAAAGTCAAATAAACATAATGCAGAACTTTCCCCCAAAATTCTTTCCTTTCCCATCCTGAAATCACCATGACAGGCTGCTCTGCTTTTCTTTCCCCAGTGCCAGGATTGCAGCTTTCAAGTCAACTTTAATCCTTTTCTTTTTCCTACGTATTCATTTCCAGCTTAGTCTTCTCTCCCAGCTCCTCTTTATATCTCCTCTTTTCCCACCATGCCTGTTGTGGCCGTTAGCTCCCTTGATCACTGTAATCTTTGAATCTAAGAACTGTGAAGTACCATAGCTTGAATAATTACCTTCATTAGGTGTTAGGGCATACCAGAAAGTTTTTGATGAAGCAAAACAGGTCACTGAGAAAGAAAAAGTTGAACAATATTTTTATAGTCTCCTCCATTGCCAATGCTTCTAAAAGAAAAGCCTTCAGGACAAATGTCTAGAAGAAGCGCTTCCTAACAAATGGCTCTGGTTTGCAATGGCAATGAGTTGAAAATGGTTTCTTCTCTGGTAGCAATGTAGTGCGTGTTGACTAGACAGTGCTTTTACTGAAAAGAGTTAGTGGTTAACCACATATTGCAAAGGAGATGTGAATCAAAAAGTCAAGTCCTTGGTCAGAGGATTCCTTAGCTTTCTTCCAGTTGGGTTTTTCATTACTATATTTTGTTTCTGAAACTGTTGATTAGGCGTGGAGAGTAGTTTGTCATTCATCACTGTTTTAAATATTATCCAGAAAATTAAGGTCATTTATAAAATGACAGCAATAGAATTTAGCCAGCTATAAAAATCAATTGCGAGAAATCATGGAAACCATAAAAATTAAAATTTGGTTTGATAAAGAGCTTGTAATGTTAAGATCAGCTTTATGTATTTTCCACCACAGAACTCTTTTGATATCAGATCTAGCAAATAACCCACTATTTTTTTTGCAATTTTATTTTTGTGGCATATATATACACATATATATTTACACATTAGTAATGAGTAAAATGAATTATTAAATAAGCCCACATTTTAAAACAAAAGTGCCTGTATTTTTCCTCTAAATTAATTTATAGAGATTATGAAGCAACTATACTATGGTGGCAATCAGTTTATCAAAATGTAGTAGTTGAAAGTAAACAAGGATTATTTATATCAAAGTTCATTTGCTTTCAGTACAGTAACTCTGATCCATTATACTTCAATTTAAAGGATTTCTCAGTTAGTTTAAAAAAATATATTTAAGGCAGAAATACAATGGAACAATACTAATTGCCTTAGAATAACATTCTGCACTCAAAGTTGAATGAGTAAATCTTTTCACGTGGGTAGGAAAGGTCCCTATGTATTAATTTACAGACTTAAACCATGAATGAACATAAACTCGCATTTTTCCATTCAGAAGATTTGGACCACCATGCCTGTTTCCCTTAGTCCTTTCTTTTGTACTTACTTAGTGGGAGACCACTTAAAATAGATGACATCCCTCCTTCTATAACAAATTGTTTCTTTTGGCTGGCATGGTTATGATAATTAAGGTTGTTCCTTCAGAATTCCAAGTTTTACTCTTTCCTCACTTGTATCATAAGTTTCCCTTAAAATGAAAATAATGATATGGTAAAAATAATCCAAATTTATGTCTATCTAGTAACAGTTAAGAAAAACTATATAGCAGAATTGAGTTCTGTCAACATGCAGTGGTTTTCTCAGGTGGCTCTAACCTTTGGCTGTTGCTGATAGTCAAAAATAGTTCATTGCTAGAGAACTGCATGAATATGTTTCCTGGTATTATGAAATCTCCTTTTAGAGAAAAGGAGAGAAATGTGTTATTTTTATTTAGAAAAAATGTTCTCCTTTTGTGAATATATTCTCCTTTGCTTAATGGAAAGAATGTGACACAAGTGAAAATATTTCAATTTTTTACTCTAGCAATCAAATATAGCAGAACTAGATGGCCTTAAAAGAAAATAAGAAACTAATTGAATATTAAAGTGCTGGTGTACACTGGCTAAAAAGAAAAATTAGATTCAGTTTTGGAGATGAGACCTATTGTTTTCAGTCTTTGGCTTTCTTCACAAATTTCAATGTTGAGTGAAACTCAAAGGCTGTGCCATAAACTGCAGAATAAGCCTGGTGGTCAAATTGTCTATCAGTCTGTATCTCTTTGACAAGGGCAAAGCCTGAAATGCTCTTCCATTTCACCTGTGCATATTGAGTGGTCAGGGATGTTATGATGGCAAAAGACTTTATTAAAAGGGCTGTCTGCATACCTAGCAAGGGAAATGTTGTGCAATTTTAGTATTGAAATAACAAGTGCACTGGGTTGTATAGATTGCATGTCTACAGAAAAAAAAATAAAATCGTGCTGCCTAGAATGCAAATTATCAAACTTATTTATTGTTTTTTCTCATTAACTGGAGTGTGAAACCCAGGTAGGACACATCTATACAGAGCTGGCCCAACCTCTCCATCCAGCCCAACCTCTACATCTGACTGAGAGACTGCCAGTCCTTTCAAGTGTGCTGAGAAAGTTGTCAGCCCAGAGTTTACTGAGCATTTCTATTCCCCTTTCTGCCCTCTGTAAAAGTTTGAGAGAGGCTCGTAAATGGCAAAAAGGCAATTGTATACAGGAAATGTAACTTGGCAATAAAAGCCTGTTTTGAAGTACACTACATGGTTTCTGAATAAATATTTCTTTAATGTGTGTAATTACTGGATCAGCAGAATAAATGTGGTCATGTCCTTGTAATTAATACATTGTCAAAAGTTCATTTAAGTATAATAATTTCACAGGAAAAAATGCTGTCTATGTAGTTTGTGCAATAATTTGTTAAATTAAGTGCAATAACTATAAAATTATTGGTAGGTATATATTTATTTTTTTAAAGTTCTTATTGATTTCAATCTGCCATCTAATAATCTTAAACAGACTTTTTTTTTTCTTTTCATAAAAAGAAAAGAAGCTAAAAATAAAAGTGCTGTAAGAATGTTTTTCTTCTTCTTGCTAAAGGAATTTTCAAGCAGCACCACTTAGTACGGCAGCTGTAGTTGGCAAATATTTAGTTGAGAATTGTGTAACCAAGTTGGCAAAGGCTTGAGGATCCAATGTGGAATGCACAGAGAAAGATGCCTGTTTATCCACTGTAGAAAAACAAAATGTTTATCCCTGGATTTGGTGTCATACTTCTTCAATTCTACCCAGAGCTGATTACAGGGCTGGGTTAAATGTTACAGCTGTACGGAGTTTTTAGCAATGGGAAGAACATCATTCTTGGTTCTCAAAACTTATTTAAAATATTTCTTTAGAAAACAAGTGTATTGATTCTTGACTGCCAGTCTCAAGGTGGTGACTTTGGTGACTCATTTTGTTATGACTGGGGAAGCAGATGCTGTGGAGCAATGATGTGACCATGAATACTCGTGGTGGCAATGGCCAGGTTACCCAGCAATATCAGCTATTCTCAATCAGCACATACACATTATTGACTCCTGGTGAACTCATATGTCAGAGAAATTTCTGCTGGTTTTGTACTGGTTGGAGAAGGGTTGATGGTATCTGCTCTGGCAGGAAGCTTGTGAAGATGGTCCTGACCCATTTCCAGGTGTTGAACGGTTTTCAGATGGCAGGACAATGTTTTACAGGATCAGGGCTTTGTGCTGTACAGTCACAGCATATCTCAACTGTCACTACAACTCTTTAAGTCTATGTATTCTAATCTTGAACCCTGGTTAGATGTTAGTTTCTCACTTGATGATGCATATGACAAATTAATGTTAAAAATAGAACTGGAATTCAACTCCTCAGTTTCTAAACTTGTGCTCAGTTGGTGCTCACAAGACCAAACCTCTCCCATATGACGTAAACCACAGAATGAATAAGAGACTTTAGGACTTCCTAGTACTCCTAGTCAGACTCTTAATTTTATCCTGGCAGTGTAAACTTCCTATTCTGTTTGTGGAGATGTTAAAACTTAAGCTTTCCTTTTTTACTCAAATCTCATAAAATTTGGTAGTCTTTTGTCCTGACAGAGTTCAGCATGTGGACCAATATTTGCAAAATATGGACTAGGAAGGAATTCAGGTGGCTTCAACTGAAGCTAGAAACAAACCAAACCAACCAACCAAAACCTGGTTGGATGAGCAGGCTCAGAGAAGGCAGTAGTTAATAGGTGGATTCAATTCTCATCCCTGGTTATCTATGAGAAGTGATAGAACCTGCAGGCATGTCTCTGAGACCTATTCTGTGCCAAGATTTTTATCAATGACCTGGAGGATGCAATGGTGTGCATGCTCAACATGTTTGCAGGTCACATCACACTAGGGATCCAGGTGATACACACAAGATCCAGGCTTCCTTTCAGAGGGACCAAGATAGGTTAAGAGTGGTTCAGTAGGAACTATAGGAAAAAGAATAGGGAGATATGCAAAATCCTGCCCCAAGAAGGAATAATTCCTGTGAACAACTCTGCTCTGGCTAGTGAGCAGGTCTAGTGAAAATACCCAGGTGCTGGTGGTCAGCAAGCTATGTAGGAGCCAGCAGCATTCAGGATTGATGGATGGATCTAGGTAGGATCAGGGATGTGTACAGAAGCTGAGGGCTGCGATTATGTCCATTTACTCAGCACTTGGTGGGGGCAGGAGGATGAGGGGCAACAGAAATAAGTTGGAAAGGTAGAGATCCACACTTCATACAAAGAGGAACTTTTTTTGCCCTGAGGGCTGTCAAACAGGGGAGCAGCTTGTCCAGAGATGTTGTGCCATTTCCATCCTTGGAGATTTTAAGGGCATGAGTAGATCAAGCCCTGAGGAACCCAGTTGGACCCCAGAGCCGACTCTGCTGGGGCAGAAGGTCAGGGCAGAGACCTCCCTAACCTCCCAAGTTAATCTGTAACTCCATGGATGTGAGGAAATGCTAAAAAAATAAAATAAAATAAAAAATAATTTAAGAAAGTTGTAAATCTGAGCCACACTTTGTCCAGCCCTGAGTTACATACTAAGAGTAAATTACAATATGTAATGAGAATCCAAAATCATCTCTGATGTCTGTCAGCTCCAGCATATAACCCACTAAATACTGCATTTCAATGCTAACACTTATATTTGCTCCAGTGATATATAAATGTTACTTGACCTCAAAAACAGGTCATGAAGCACATGTGACATCTTGCAATTAAGCTAAAAGATTCATTGACGAACATCACTCAAGTAGTACGATTTAGATGGTTACAGGAAACCATAAAAATGTTGTGATACTGCAGGGAAACTGGCTCCAATGGGTCTATCTTGTATCTTGGCATTGAGACATTGTACGTAGTAAGAATAAAGCAATGCTGCTCATAGAGAGGAACATTAATTATATAGATTTAATTTTACATAGCATGACAATTGTGAAAACATAAGAAAATTCATGTATTGTAAATATAATCGTTTTTTCCTGAAGGAATTTTCCATTATTATTTTATTATGATAAAATAAGGTGTACTGACGTATTCTCAATAATTTTATATTTATTTTTAAGTATTCAGTCAATAAAGATAATATCAGGAAATCTATGAACTATAATGAATTTTATTTACATTTTTATTATAGCACTTCACATCAGTTCCCTTTATTTTTGGAAAAAAAAGTGCAAATCATCTCTGTTTAGCAAAACTACCCAAAAGATCTAAATCACTTTTCTAATGTAATTTTTATTGCAGTGTTTGAAAATATTTACATCAGCAAGAAAAAATGCTCATCAAATGAGGCCATATTCTGTGAGAACAGGGAAAATGGAATAATGTAAGTGAAATATTACATGGTGAGACCTGGCTCTTGACTCAATAGACCTTTTCCAGAAAATGGTAGTATCAGTACAGAAAGAGAAGAGTTCCAGAATTTGTTCTGCACCACAGTATCAGTAGATGAATTTCTTTATTTTTCAGCAGAACCTGAAGGTCTGTTTCAGGTTTGTCCATGATCATATTAAATGGGATTACAGAATCCCAGAATTGCCTCAATTGGAAAAGATCTTTAAGATCATTGAGTCCAGTCATTAACCCAACACTGACAAGTCCCCGACTAACCCATGTCCCTCAACACTATGTCTACACGACTCTTCAATCCCTGCAGGGATGGGGACTCCACCACTGCCCTGGGCAACCTCTTCCAATGCCTCAGAACACTTTCAGCAAAGAAATTTTTCATCAGAAGACTGACAGTGGTTCTCTAACCATAGTCTGAAGAAACTGTTATCTAGATGCTTTAACAACTGGTTACAGGCAGAATTGGTCAACTGTGTCTTCAGAATGCTTTTAACTAAATTTCTGATGAATGTTTTGTAGTCCAAGAGAAAATTTTGTGGGTGGACAGCGGTGAGTTGGCACAAAAGTTTTGAGACTTGATGGTCCAGAGCAATTAATGCAGTGATTGTGTATTGGAACCTGGGAGGAAAAAGGTGTTTTTGGCAGGGAGGATGGAAAGGTCTTGGCCACCTCTAAACTGGTGTCTCTTCATTTGGAAATGTTAGTGGCACAACTGGTGGCATTTGTTTAAGGCAGCCATCTGGTAAACATGAGCGAATACTGCACCATATTGCATTCCCAATAACATTTTAAACTGTTTGCAATCTCAATAAACTTTAAACTTTTGGAACACATGCACAGAGGACAGGTCCTTGCTTCTGTTGGAGGGAATATCAGATTTACATAGTGTCTGTATACTTCTATTTCCAAAAGCTGCAAAGTCAACAGCCAAAAATAAAAGTAGGCCAAGAGCAGCAAAATCTCATTAAAATCTCTGTTCACTGTTTTTCAATTCTGTTTTATTCTTTTTAATGGTACAGCTTGGGGTTGAGCTTCTGGATTGGGCCACTGGGACATGCAAGATGTGGACCTCACTTGTCTTTTTTTCTATAGGAGATCATAGGAGGTTTTTCTTTGAACTTAGGTGTTGGGAGTGTGCAGAAGTGCCTCCAACTAATAACTGCCTCAAGTTGTAAATTGTAAGCAAATATATAACTTCAGAGGTCGTGTGGTTTTTTGTTTGTTTTGTTTTGGGTTTTTTGTGGGGTTTTTTTTTACTGTGCATTCTTCACAGAGTAGATGAAGAGATGAAGCATTCCTCTTTTGGCAAGGTAGCTTTTGAGAAAGCAACAGAAATGACAGAAGAACAATTTGTTTCACCTGTTCACTTCATTTCTACTCTAATGTAAAATAACAATGTCTACAGCTGAATGTATGTTGTATCTGAACATATTTCCTGCATCCTTTGGTGTAGTGTTGCTGTTCTGTTCTGGCTGTGACTACTCAGAACAAGGATGCTGTGGCTTTACTATGTACTGGAAATAAAGGAGTGTTCTTCCAGTCATTAATATAAAATTAGCGTTGGTTAAATCTGGGTTCATGTTAAATTATTTCCACATCCAAACCACTTTCCTGAGTTGAATTTTCTGTACCTCTTATTACACGAGACATTTACATTGGATGGGCACTCTGTGCAACTACTTTGTTTTGTCTTCTAGAGAGAAATGTGTTGGGTTTTGTACTCTGTCTTCTTCTGACAGGACAAGAGAGAATGTTTTCAGATTGTGCCCAGGGCAGTGGAGATTGGATCTGAGGAAGAATTTCTTTGCTGAAAGGGTTCTGAGGCATTGGAAGGGGTTGCCCAGGGCAGTGGTGGAGTCCCCATCCCTGGAGGGATTGAAGAGTCATGTCGACATAGTGTTGAGGGACATGGGTTAGTCGGGGACTTGTCAGTGTTGGGTTCATGGTTGGACTTGATGACCTTAAAGGGCTTTTCCAATCAAGGCCATTCTGTGATTCTCTGTTGTGCTGCTACCATGCACCATGCTCCTGAGACAGGGTAGCAACAGATAGTTGCCCTATTCTTCACCATATAGTACATCATGTTTTTGTCTAGATATTTCAGCAATGAACCATCTCTTTTAGGATCGTATCCCATTATTATAACATGCCAGATACTTATGCCAAGACATTGATGTATGTCATTAACACAATGGAAATAAATTCAAACTCATACATTGTATTTCACACACTGAGTTTTATCTTGACCTCCTAAGGTGAGAGACAGATGTTTTCCATTAGCAGTGCTATTTGTTTATTTTTGTAAAATGCACGTTTGAAACCCACCTATATAAAACTGGAATAAGGGCTGCATTTTAAGTGAAAACTGGGAAAAATACGCAGACTTTGAGAGACGAAGGGGAAAAAAAAAACCTGCATCAAGCACCAGGACGTGTGAGTGAGTAAGCATAATAGATCAGAATAAGACCCTAAATCAATTTTATTTTCACAGTTCTAGCATCATAAAAAGTGGGTGGCAGTAAACCAATTATTATGCAACTTAATGAACTAATTAGGAAAATCAGAGCAATAATGGTACTGGTACTGACTGATCTGAATATAAAAAGTAGAATTAAGTTCTCAGTATTGAATTTTTCAATACAAAGGATTATATAATAACTTCGAAAGCATTTCGAACCTGGGGATAAGGAAGATTGCATCTGTAGTTGCTGTGAGTACCCAAATATCAGATATTTCATGTATTGAACTTGCTCTGTAAATACTGGTAATTTATGTGTACTGATTTAAAAAAACAAACAAACAAAAAAACCCAACAAAAAACCCCAAAACAAACAAAAAAAAACCCACAAAAAACAAAAAAAAAAACCCAACAAATAAGGACTAGATCATTAAAAGCTTAACTTGCATTTATGTGCCCCTAAATACTGTTGAAATACTGATATATGTGGTCAGTAAGTGCTTAAATACCTTGAGCATATGGCTTAGGTGACTGATCTTGCAGACTGGTGGCATGAAAACTTGCACACTCTGATTTCTGCCTAAACCCAAACACTGGTTTAAGCTTTTGTAGGAGTGGGATTTGTACCACACTGATTGCACAGGAACGGAAGCAAGTAATCACAAAAGCACAGCTTCTCTTCCTTATTATTAGTATCATAGAACATGCTATGCTTTAAACCATTTAAAAAACCTCACATAATACTGTACATGTTGAGAGAAATTATAAATATATTGCTATCAGACCAAGATTTCTCATTATACTTCTGAGATTATGTATGAGTGTTTCAAGACATTCAATAGTTTGTTGATTTTTCTTTCTTTACAACATTTCTGCCTTTACATATGTTGATAATATGATGTGTGATTATGGGCCTAAACCTTTTCTCTTTAACATCAATGACAAGGTTCCTTTTGCCTTTGGTGCTGAAATTGAAATGAACCCTCATAAATTTCTCCACCATTTCCTTGCTATTGTGAAATGTACTGCAGTGTTTTCATTGATTCATAATATATTTCTTTATCATACAGTTATAAAATAGTGTTTCTTTACTAGTTTGTACATGATTTATCTGCTTTATCCATGTTTGGCAAATTGAAGAGCTATAGTATTTGTATGTGGTACATGTTGATTTTTTTTTAATGGTTTTTATGCTATTTGGATATGGAATTACTCTCATAGATTGAGTCCTACCTGTGTCAGGGCAGTTTCTGTCTTGAAATATAAGCCTTGCATTCTCAAATGGATTGTTACTTGTATGTGTGCAACCAAAAACAGGACTTGGCTGTACCAATATCTGAAGAATTGTGCTGTTTCAGATGGTGTCCCTGTTTTTTCCAGGAAAGTAGCTGTTCGGTCCATGAGTTCTTCATCACAAAGCAAAGGTGAACCTCATTTCTTAAATAGCATCATGGAAAAGCACAAGTAAGAAGAAAAATAATTTCTGCTTTCCATGACAAAAACAATCACTATGAATAGTTTCGTTTATTTTCCTGGTCAAAATGTCACTGTCAGAGTATATTTAAAACAAATGAGGAGATGGGAGGGGCAAATGGCCTTAAAGCAAATGGATCACATACAATACTTTTTAAAAAAGAGAAGGAACCCAGGCCAGCATGTTAAAAATGAGCATTTCCAATACAATTTGTCACCCATGCATAAATCTTGCTGACATTTTCAGTCACTTTAATAGCCTTCCCATTTTATAAATCAGTATGAACTTGCACAGTTGCAAAAAAGTGTGTATTTTGAACATCTCATTTGCATACTTTACCAAAAGCCAATGAGGCAGTGGAAGCAACACTGGTGATCATAATAAGTGTTTGGGAAAAGGCAGAAAGATCACTAATGGTTTGCCTTTAGGGATTTCTGTACTCCATAGGGGACGAAAATGAGAAATATTTTTCAAACAGCAGGGGTAAAGGTTTTAAAACTAGAAACACATGGAGTGATAAAAATGTTAGTGCCACAGGGCGCATAGCAGGAAAAATTTACAATGTAAAAACTGTAATTTCAGCATTAGGAAGTAATAATCGTGTTTCATCATTGTTATTAAAGCATGACCCTTAAAGTCACATAAATTAGATATAACTTTCTAGAGAAGTGTATTAATCTTCAATGGAAAATATTAGGAAAGTTTATTATCATATGAAGATCAGAAGAAACTGGTTTTTATTAAAAAAAATGAAGTTAAACTTGGTGTTTTTTGGGTTTTTTTTTAAGAAATCTCTAGCATTTTGAAACAGCAGCTAGACTTGTGTTTACTCAATGCAAAACGCAGTGACCAGCTTTGCTCTGGAAACCAATAATAGCAACATGAGAAGAAACAAACAACCAACAATTAAAGAATGAACTAAGGAAATCCAGGAAGTTCTATTCATAGGCATAAATGCCTTATATTTTGATCAACATAGTCTTTCTATTGTGTTGGTGCCAAATGCATCCAAATGATTAATGAAGAATGTTAGAGTTGTCGGGGAAAAAAAGAAAAATAAAACTGTAGCCTGAGGTACCACAAGAATATCTACTGGTATTAGAACTGAAATAGAACTGGTTATCTGAGGTGTGTAATTAGTGATTGAGGGATAGTTTCCATCCTATATGTAAAGTGCAATGTTACAAGGGTATCTGTATTTCTTGTAAGTTTAACAAGGTGGTTTTACCTGCAGGAACTTCTGGGTAAATTTGTGTTTGCAGAAATCGAAAGTCCCACTAGGGCTGGGGGTGTGGGAAGCCCCCAGCTCTCTGACTTTGGGATGTGAAAAAGTGGTGCAAGATGGTGGGAGCGGACTTTCTGGGAGAAGCACCTGTTGTTGAGGACCACACTGTACCCCTGGAGTGGATTGATCCAAGATGCATGTGATTTTTGTTGCTTTCTTGGCTCAAAAATCCCAAGGAGTTTCTTGAAATGAAGAGCTCAAAGTGTGGATTCAACACTCTTTGCTGTGGCTCACAGGGGCTGCCCAAGTGATAACTAGAACAAGAGACTGATCTCTGCATTTCTCTATTTCTGTAATTTTGTCTTGAATTTTCTTTTTCTTGATTTCAATTTAAAAAACTAACTGCTAGCATTTTAAAGTGGAATAGTGTGTAAAAGAGAACTCAGGTGAACCTGACAGACTGCATGTACTCTTAATTTTCTGGAGATAAAGAATGGAATATCTCTGTGTTATTGATAAAGGCTTTTGACTTCCTGCATGACAAACAAGCTTTGACCTGTTAAGGTTTGCAATGCTGGATGTGTCTTGTGTCAGAGCATCGAAGATGTTCCTCCTGGAGTATGATTTATCCAATTCTCCATTACTCAGTCACTAAAGTGAAACCGTTGATAAAAGAATGTTACAGAAAAGATCCCTTATCCATCCCCCCATGTTGAATGCCCTCACCATTAGGGCACACTCTTGGTTTCTACTTGCATACTCTATTTATTGTCCTGTCATTTGCCTTTTTCTTTATCCACATGGAAGAGGAAGAAGTCTGTAGGTCATTTGGAAGAGTAGACATCCCCTTCCCAACTTAATCTGTGGCTTGACTTTGTGGATAGTCTCCAGAGAAGCAGTAAACTCTCTCTGAAGTGCTCCAAATACAGGAACACTATGAATAAGGAAGGCATCATTATTATCTTTCTCTCCAGCTGTGTTCTTATGTGAAAATGGTTGTAGCTGTTGTTTTTTTCCTGTCCCTTTCTGCCAGTCCCTCAGGCAGTTTATGAAGCTCATGCATAGCCAAATATTAGGCATCGTGCTTCTCTGTGCCATTGGAACTAACAAGGCAAACTTGTCCAAATGTGTGTTTCTGGGATTTTTTTTGTTGCCCCTTTTTTTTTTTTTTTTGGTGGGATTCCCTTCTGGTTTGCATCAGGCATGATTTGAAGATTTCTATCTCTAACCTTGGTGGCAGAAATTGTCATTTTCCAAAGCAGGGAATTTTTTTTTTTTTTTTCTTTGTAAAATAAATAAATAAAAAACAGTTTTCTAATTCAGAAAGTTCACTGCCTCACCTTGGTGGCAGAAATTGTCATTTTCCAAAGAAGGGAATTTAATATTTTTTTTTTCCTTTGTAAAATAAATAAATAAAAATAAGTTTTTTAATTCAGAAAGTTCACTGCCTTAGTTAGTATGTGCTAAACACCAGCTCCATTTTCTTACTGAAAAGGGAAAGATATTAGATATTAAACTGTTAAAAGCAGGGTAGCTAAGTAAGATAATGAAATAAGGAAAAATAATGAATAACTGGTGAGTTTGTTGACTTTATAGCTTTAAAAAAAATCTGCTGTTTTCAGATACTCCTTTACCATAAGGTGAAATGATTGACAGAAATGACTTGCTGCTCGATACTATTAGCCATCTGCTTTATGTGGGTGTAAATTGATTTAGAAAAGAATTTGGCAAGTTTTGAGCAGTCTATACAATGTTAGAGACTAAAGCTTTCAATTTCCAAATACAGCATCCTTCTTTACGTGGAAGTCTGCTGCTGAGGTCACAATTTCATTAGGCAGAAATCTGCTTCTATTAGGAGTGAGGTGTATAACAGAATTAAAAAAAATATATATAAAAAAATGAAAGTATATGATATATTTACATATATTTTTACTTTTACTATTTCAGAATTTGCAGAATAAACTGGTGGCATGCAGTCTGATAAAAAAACTCAAGAGATCTTAAGAATTATTAATGACATTCATCCCATAACAGTATCTAAGATGGGACCAAATGTGGTGGTGTGCTCTTGGTGTACCAGCCAATATCTGCTCTACCTGTTGTTGTAAACGTTGAAACTTCCACAGTATAAGGGATTGAGATCAATTGTTAATTTAGGTGACCAAATTGTAGACTAGAAACTGCTGTGTGCTGGTGTCACAGTCAGGAAACTCCACTATCTTTAGGTGAATGGTAATAAAAAAATTGAGCCTTCTTTAGAAGTTCAGCCACTGAAGCTGGAGCTTGGAACTGCTAAAACAGGTGATTAGGTTTAGCTTTGGTGATCAGAAGTGTTTTCACATTTTCTAAATGTCAACTGTAACAATCAGACTCTAAAGTAGAGTTGTACGCATAACAAATAAGTTTTGAACTGCTGTCTGAAATGTTTACAAAACAAAGTTCAGCGTAGTTCCATACCTTTTGGAGGCTGGCACTAAGACATTTAAATCTTTTCCTCTGTGAATTGAATAAAATTTTTTAAAACTCTGATTACATTAATTCAGATATTAATTTGGTAAAATTTAGTACATTTGGTTGTATATATTCAGTTTAATTATAATATATATAAGCTGTGGTCTGGACTTTGTAGTCTAACAGTCCTGTTTTTCAGGCTTCATTCCCTAAACTTTTTCATCTGTGATACTTTGAGTCCCTCAGCTCAGGTACTTCAGTCTGAGAAATTAAAGGAACAATACAGACTCAGCTCTAACAACTTGTTTAAGACCATCTTCTCAATAGTCAAAATACTAAATGATCAGAAAGAGGTGGAAGGTGTACCTCCACACAATACCTGTCTAATGTATATGAACAGTCAAATAGAAAATAGTAGGACTTCTCATATTTACAGCTTGAACCATTTCAATGAATAATTTGAGGTGGTATTAGGAAAGTAGTAGGAATTGGGAGAATTATGATACAGCTATGGGACTAGCTATAGCAATTATGTGTTAGAGAGCAGTAAAAGGTGGAGAGACATGCTGAAAGAAAATTAGAGCACAGCTTTTCAGTGATCAGATTTAAAACTTATTTTATGTAGTATTTTCATTAATGAACCTTGCAAAAAACCCCCAAATGGACGTATTTATTTTTTTTTTAGCATAAAGTTTGGAAACCTCACCAGTTCAAAAGTGATTTCAGATATACAAGAAAAACTAGACCATGTTGAATGCTGAAGCAGTTTAAATGGGATAAGATTTAACACTCTTGAAATTTAGCTACTTGTGAAGGAAACTTTTTATGAACTGGAAGTTCTCAACAGAGAACAAAGGAGGAAAAAAAACTTGATTGCATATGAGTATGACAAAATGATTGAGATCTACCAATGCAAAACTATTATGAAAAAACAAATGCAATCTTAGGCTGTAGCAAGATAAGTATTTCCAGAAGAAAAAGAGGAATAATATAATTTTACAAAGCTGTTGTAATTTTTTTTCCTTTTTTTTCTTCTAACAGCAATATTGTTCAATTTTCTTATAATTTCTTTCTTATTTCCTCTGGTTCTGTGGGGATCAGTTTCCCTTATCGCATCCATTCTTTGGCATGAATTTACTGTGCATACAGTCATAATTACAGCCACTTTGGATGATTGACATATACACCTTTACATATCCTAAAATTAAAAATATGGTCTGGAATAGCCCCCCCCAGTACAAGAGAAATTACACAAAGACAGATCATGACATAGTTTCTGGATTCCTCTGGGAGGTCAGGAACATATCTCAGGATCTTGCTGTGTGTTAGAGACACATCCTGGTTTTTCCCTGGGAAAAAACCTCTGCCTTTCTTTCCCATTTGGCTCATGCAGCTGAAAGGAGGGTTTGGAGCTGTTACATGATGTGAGCTTTTCACAGGAACGCTCACTTTAATGGGTGCATGTATCTTTCAGTGAAGGATCTCTGCAAATGAACTTTGAGGACGATTTGAGGAGATCCTGACTGCTAGTAAGGCAATAAGAGAAGCAAAAGTGTCTTTCATTGCCTAGTGGACCAAGAGAACTTGGGCATGCCCAAGATCTTTGACTGCTGGGTAAATAGTGAAGATCTCCAGGGAACATTTGTCAGAGGTCATTCATATATATGGGCAGAAAGAGGTATAAAATTTAGTCTTTTTTAAATACTTCTGACTCCTTGTTAAAAAAAGAAAAGGGAATAAAACAAGATCAAATGGACTGAAATGAGTTCTTAAGTGAAACCTGCTCATTTAGATTTTTTTTTCTCACATTTTCTTTATAAAAGCTATGAACTTCTTAGTATACTGTCTTAAAATAAGTCCTAGTAATCTTTGTTTTTCCAAAGTCAGTCAATTAGTCAGTAGTGGGTAGTCAACATCCATAGAAAACCCTACAATAATAACATTTATCCTACAAATAACAAACTTACTGGTTCATATGCTGATGGAAGGAAACAAATTTTGAGGGTGATTTCAGTATCAAGTGATTGAGAGGCTTATTGTATAAACTAGAAGTGAAACACATTATTAAAAGTTATGAAAAAATACAGTGTCTTAATAACTGTAGCGTGCCAGTCAAAACATGGTATTTTGCCATGCTACTTAAACTCAGCAGCTTTTTCCCCATGACATATATTTTCCCTATGAGTTTTTAAGTAAATGTTTTTTCTTGGGAAATTATGAAGTGTATATTGCTTAGGAAAAGCTTGTCTTGGATAAAATGCATTTGGATACATTATTAGCATAATAGAAAGGGCACAGGGTTAGTCCCAACTGACCCTAAAATATACAAATGTATTGGTTTTTGCCAAATTACTGGTCTTCACAGTTTTGGTACTGAAGCAGAGAAATAATATTTAATTTTGCTTTGATCTGATACAACATTTGCATCTATTAAATTTAAAATCAATGCTTTGTACAAACCATAAGAAACATTCACATAGGAAGAGCTGCTCCGGGGCACAGGAAGGATAGATTACAGGAGGGTACTGGATAGTTAGAGGTAGAGAAATGTGGCTGCAATCATCCCCAAACTTGTGAGTGTACAAAATACTTCCAGCTGAGAAGGAAATATAAAGGTCAAGTTCAGCCAAAATATTAGAAAGTAGAATTCAGTTCTGTTCTTTGCTGGTGTGACCCGTGTCTGTGTTTCCTACCATCTGTTTTGATGCAGATGTAGAGATGTAGAGTATCATGAAGAGCAGTCATAGGTAAACTGTTCTGTCTTTCCTGTTGAATCTCTAGTATTGTTTTTGAGCAATAACTGTTAACTGCAACAGGTTAGTGTTTCAGCTCTTAAATTTTAAATCATTTGCCTTATTGGTCTTCAGTGCCATGAGCATTGATCATTTGACATAAATGCTCCAACAGGTCACTAAGAACATTTACTCAAGTGTAGAAGTTTATTGTTTATTACAAAAACATTGAATCAAGCAAGAAAAACTCTGGTTTTGGTAACTGAATCTCAGTTTTTGGTGTTGGCCAAATGAAAACTGTGTTCCACTTCCTAATGTGTTGAAAACTGGATGCAGTCCTGTGCAACTTGCTCTAGGTGAACCTGCTGTGGCAGGGGGGGGGGGGTTGTGCGA
>NW_010296335.1:23233-39787 GCF_000700745.2 Antrostomus carolinensis | reverse complement strand
GGTTGCCCAAGGAAGTTGTGGCTGCTCCTCCCTGGAAGTGTTGAAGGCCAGGTTGGATGAGGCTTTGAGCAACCTGGTCTAGTGGAAGGTGTCCCTGCTGATGGCAGGGGGATTGGAACTGGATGATCTTTAAGGTCCCTTCCAATCCAAACCATTCTATGATTCTATGATTCTATATGGTTCTGTGATTCTATGCAAACGTAAAGAGTAAACACATCAGATTTGGTCATTGTCCAGAAGAATTTCTATTAAGGGTTGTCTTCATTTGCAAGGCAGCTAAAGACATAGTGAGCCAGTTATGGATCTTATTTTCCTTCAGGTTTGAGATACAGTGATTTATATTCCATCAAAATTACGAATTATTGGTAGTTGATTTAATTCATACAGACTTATTTTTCTAGTCAACCCCAAAATTTTTAGCAAAATATTAACGGAGATACAAGAATGTTTGGGAAAGTATATCAACCATCACTCATGCTGGTGATGTGAACTGATCTAACTCTTAAAAAAATTATAATTAACTGCTAATATATTTTTTAATTTTTTCCCCAATATATGCTATACAGAGATTGGAACATATTTCTTTTTGCTCAGGATAGCTTAGAAGAGTAAAATATTTTCTTATGCACAGAATATCATACCTGTAATAGCACAATGAACTTTTGCAAATATCAAGGCTGATTTTCTGTTGCATCTGTGTTGTAGATCTCAGCCTTCTACATCAGGCACGTACCTCCTGAACTAGAACATAGCCTCTTAAAAAAATTATTGTGAATTGATTTAGAGACCTTGAACGAAGCAGGTCCATATGTGTTGTTCTTGTAATTATTAGAGAACTGTCTCATGTTTATACTCTGGATTTGAGTTGTGTGTATTTGCACTTGTCAAATTTTGGAGTTATCTATGCTATTTTCTCTAATAGTGACTGAACTTTTTATTTTCCTCTGGTCAAACCACAGTTTAACCTTTACTCTGGGGATAACTATGAAGGATTTAGCTTAGAAAGTTTCTCCCCAAGAAGACATAACTTTAAAGAATTTTAAAAAACCCACTTTTTTAAAACACTTTCCAGGTTTGTGACATCAAAATGGTAAATAGACAGTGGCAAAAAATGATGCATGTTTTCCTGATTCTTCCAAAGATGGAATAGTGATGGAAGTGAGCTATCTATACAATAAGGTAAGATCTAGGCCAGACAAAAAAATACGAGAATAATTAGGCTAGACAAAAAAGCAAAAGGCAGCCTGCAAGTGGTTAATTTGAGCTATGATAACATCTAAATACCTGAATATTGCAATTTTGTGTACTGAAAGCTGCGCTATTCAGATTGTAGCTCTTTAAGCATTGTCTGTGTGGATGCTTTGAGTACTAAAAACCTGAATGGCTACAGAATGGCGATTGCATTGGCTACTCCAGAGCTGGATTTTGGAGTACAGTCAATGCAAAAGTGGTAAAGGGGCAAATTTTGGGGAACATCATTAATGGAGAGTGCAAAAACATTATCAGCACAGTGGAGGATGCTTATTAATTAAGTTTTGTGAGGATTTGTAGTGATGCCAGCGAGTAAGAGAAATTCTTTGGTGTCCCAAAGAGCAATGAGCATGTAGAAGGGAAGACAACTGCTGATGTCCCTTTTTGCCCGGCATTTGGTATGCATGGGCGCAGGCACCCAGTGAGCAGCAGACAGCACTAAACAAGGACTATCCTGCTGCAGAGAGACCTGCAAAGTGAGAGCAGCTGTGAACGCTGGCATATTTAGCTGCTAAGAGCTGCCGACCCTCGCAGATGAGGCTGGCACGAGACTGCAGGAATGAGGATGGGGTGATGCTAACAAGACTGAATTGATCTGCATATATTACAAAGGGAGACCAGAACACTTGCATAATCACAAATCTGTAAAGTAGGTCCAGGGGAACACCTTGACTTTCCCAGGAAATGAGAAGGCAGCTGTGAATGTTTTTGGCAGAAAAGCGCTTCTGCTTTTGAGAATTGTCAGCCCACCCTTGTTTGCTCCCCTCTTGGTCTGGGCTCAGTTTGAGCATTGCTGAAACTCACTTTGGGTAACCCCATGGGAAGATTTAGTGTTCTCTGTTGTGGACCTAGAAGAAACAAAAATAGGCCTCCTGCCTAAAAAATTATGATAGAATGCAAACGCTATAAATATATTATGGAAAGTCATATATACTGCTTTGAAGGAATAAAGAAAAACAGGGAGCGTTTCTTTTGCAAATGAGAAATTATACCTCTTTCTCTGATATAAAATGTGATTGCTGGTTAAGAAGGGTCATATAGATTTTAAATATTTTAAATATGTTTCTTATGAAAATATGAATACACTCTGGGCAGATTTCACCAGCACTTTGCATTACAATGACGTTGCAGAAAGCTTAAATGAAAAAAGAAAACAGGAGCCGAAAGAGAAAAGGAAATGTATCAGCCCTTTTCTCTAATAAAGAAAAAAAGAAATAGTGACTTGCTGATAAGCTGTAAACTTTTGTATACTGCGTTTCCTTAGGCAACCACAATTGTCCTCCATAAAGATTGCTTCAGCAAATCATGCTATTTGGATAGGCATAGCAGAATGTTTTAGCAATCTCAAGAATTGCAAGCTCAGTCTTGCACTTGGTGAAGTGCATAATGTAAAATGATGCCTTTAGAGAAAGTACCCTATAATGCAAGAAGACAAATCACTGATTTGGAATTGATATGTTCCTTGTACTTGATATGTTCATTTAGATGCAAGAAATGTATTTGATCCAGAATTCGGGAATTTAACCAAACAGGCAAATAATTACATGGCCATCAAGTGAAGAAATGGAAGAAAACCAAAACCCAACCCATCAAGATCCCTGTTGCAGAAAACAAGTATATAAATTAGGGAGCAAGTGACGAATCCTGAAGAGGAAAGCAATATACTAAATAAAGTACTACTTCATGCATACAACTTGTGTTACACTGAGGTTATGCTTATACAATGAGAAGTAAGGAAATTGGAACTAAAGAGGGAAAAGTCAGCATTAATGCTGAACCTTGCTGTTGTCATTTTAAAAATGAATTTATTTTTATTTTCCACATTCACAATACATGCGCCAATATAAATCGCAGTGCATTATTAACACAAACAACCTTAAGACATAGAAAAATAGAGAGCTTAGACTTTATTTGATTTTTCAAGTCTGACTGAACAAAAACAGACAACATACAGCTCCCTCCTCTCTTTCACACACACACATTTGTTAGGCTGATGTGGGTTTTTTTCTTATTGTGACATCTTTTTTA
The DNA here is from genome assembly GCF_000700745.2 of Antrostomus carolinensis. NCBI lineage: Eukaryota > Metazoa > Chordata > Aves > Caprimulgiformes > Caprimulgidae > Antrostomus > Antrostomus carolinensis. The sequence goes on along the minus strand of NW_010296335.1, from coordinate 36,508 downwards.
TTTTGGGGTTTATTTACTAGATGCACAACTATAAAATTTTAAAAACATCCTTATATATTTTTAAAAGGAGAAAAAAAAAAAAAAAAAAAGATTCACCAAAAGAATTGCAATCTCAGATCTCTTCTTTGGGTTTTTGAATAATATGTAATTGGCTTATTTTGATACTTATATTCAAACTTTCAGGAAATATTTGAAACTATGTTAACTAACTAGGAATCTCAGTTTCAGCAGTAGTGCACAGGACCTGAATACAAGAGGATTTAGGTGATAGTGCTTTCTACCTCATCTACTTTACTTTTTTTTGGTAAGAAAATTATTGTAAAGTGCTAATTTTTATAGACAATTCAAAATTGATTAAATATTGCTTGTACACTTAAGTGTGTGTGTCTGTGTGTGTGTGTGTGTATATATATATATATATATATTAACTGAGCAATAAATACTGTGAAATAAATAAGCTGCAGTCTCCACCTGGCCTTGAGGCATTTCAAGAAAATTGTACCTCCAGTGCTCCATGTCCCTTTTTGGATGGTTTTTGTTGTAAATTCAATAATTTGATCCCAGAAAATATTTTTAGATCCCAATATCTTATCATTAGCACTTCAGTGTGTGATAGTCAAATAACACCCACAATCCTACTCAAAACTGTAAAGAAAAATACTTTGTATATATGAATTTTTCATAGTGACTAGCAAGGGGTTATGCATGTAATATGTAAAATAAGTACAAAAAGTATAGAAAGAATTTATACTTGAAAAAATGGACTGGATGAAATGTCATTTTTTTTGGTACATCTGGTTTTACAAAAGCAGTAAATATGAGTCTAGACTTGATTTCCTTCATTGTTTTGATTGAAATACATATATTTTTATTAAATATATAACCCTAATCCTATATTTATATATGTTTATTTCATTATTCTAACTCTCATTGTTTTGATTGAAATACATATATTTTTAGTTTCCATTATTCTAACTTCATGAAAAACCACCAAACTTTTGACATAGCTGATCTATTAAATACTCCATAGTTGTTTTTCTTTAAAAATTACGTTAGACACACATGTAAACGAATTGTGTAAAAGAAATGCAATTTATTTACCTGTATGAATTTGCCATGTTTTTTTTTTTTATTTTGTACTTCTTCTTTTGACTCTGAAACTGAAAGAAGCAGAATTTCATACACTGAAAAAAGCAAAATTACACAATAAGTCTGAAAGTCACAGCTATAGAATCTGTGGAGAATTTAATGAACAGAAATTTACCCAAAGAGATGACTTAACTTTGAGTGTCACTTTGTCCACATAAATTCATTTCAAGCACAAGACATATGCAGCGTGAATTAGATTATTAAATGTGAATGTTTGGAATATTCCACAAGGTGTATTTCACCAAGGCTGGGGTTTTTGTTGTTTTGTTTTATTTTTTTATTCGCCCCCCTAAATATTGAGGATGCGTTAAAATAATTGCAATAGTCTAATTAGACTTTCTCCTAAAAATGACTTGTCTACTACTGCTTTAATAGATTAAGGATTTTAAAGGGGTTAGAGAGAACCAGTTACAGTAATCAGAGAAGAAAAAGTGCTGAAGGTATCATGAAGGCTCATAATTAAACTGAAGCTTACAGCTCAATTAAACTTGAGCATCATTATGCATAAAACATCAGTGGGCATCAAGAGTCCAATAAAAAGAGATGCTATCAGTGTTAACAGCCAAAAGGTAAGACATAATATGGATTGGACCAAGTCTTCCAGATAAAGTAAAGGAAAATTGTGAATAAATTTGATGTCAAAATATAATCTAAGCCACGTCTAACAAGCTGATTAATAAAAGTTTTCTGTTGGAGATACAGTAACTATAAGATAGAACACTGGGCTCAGTTTTATGCAACCACAATTGATTGGTTTTGAAGAGGGGATATACAAGAGTGATTTATCTGGTAGAAACAGGGCAAGCAGTGCTTTTGACTGTGAAAACACCACTTGTGTTGTCCAATCCTGCGTGGTGTTTGTTATATTTAGACACGGACATCCCAACCTTAGTTTGGATTTTCATTTCACTTTTATAGCTATATAATTTGGCAGTGCTTCGTATTTCAAGATCCTCATAATCGTGTAACTCCTTTGTAAATATGTGGCAAATACTTTATAAATAAGCAGTAATGGAGCCATCAAGCAGATGACTTGGATTGTGAGTGCACTTCTAAGCTCAAGGCAGCTTTATCTGTTCCTGGTAGCAGTTGGCTTGTCAAATTGATGTACACCTTACAAGATGTTTTCTTTTGTGTACCTCAAGGGAGTGGAAAGTTCAAACCAACATAATCTGTTCTGGAAATCTTTGTGGCAGTGTAGGTGATGCTTTGAATCAAAAGCTCATAGAATTGTATCTTGAAGTTTTCTTGTTTTTCTTACAGTTAATAATCTTGTCCTATCTTTTTTTTTTTTTTTAACGCATATGCAAATTCAGCATTCAAAAAGTTTATATCTTGTAGAATTCCTAGTAGGGTAAAAACATTAGAAACAGCATATGAGTCAAAAATAGTGTGACAGAAATTATTTGTGACGTTGCGCACAGAAGAAATTTGTTGCAACAGAAAATTGCATAAGAAAAAATAAATCAATTTTTGGTGCTTTTCTCTAAAAATTGCAGCCGGTGCTTACAATATCACCAACTGAAAAGTTAAGAATGCATTGATTGTCTGTGCAATCCATGTTTCTGTAAGGGGAAATTTAAGTCAGTGAGTGTTGGGCAGAGTACTGTAATAATGTTCTAGAGCAGAGTATTACAGAAAGAATGAAGAGATCTTGGCATGAAATGTGTTTCACACAGATTCTGTAAGATTCACAGGTATTAGTAAACCAAGATATCTATATTATTTCATTGTTTTATTTGCAGCTTTGTATGATTTACTATTCTTTCTCTCTTCCATGGTGCCCTCTGGATTGGTACCTGCAGGAACTTCCAAGTTCCACTTGGAGAAATACGATATTAGAAAGAAAATTTCATCATTTAATATAGAGGAAAAAAAAAGAAAATCTGTAAGTGGTAGACACGGAAGTCCATGTGCTAGTGTGTATCAGATCCATGTTCTTCACTTGCATGTACAATTCTTATACAACTCCCATCGTCTTCCTAGGGAGCACTCGGTAGAGTTTATTGGGCATGATTTGTCTAAAGGCTTTTGTTTTGTCGGGAGACAAATTATTAGTTAATACAATTTTCAAACAATTTTCATCTGGAAAAGTTTCCAGGTACTAGATGGAGTATGTGGTGTCAAATGTCTGGAGGAGAGAGGCTCTGCCTAATCTACAACTAGACTGCAGGTGACCTGCTGTGGTTCAGGTTTGCATATGACTGTGGGTCTTCTGCATCCTGACTCAATGTCCCTGGTTTTGGGTTGTTCCTTAGAAGATTAACTTTTCTGGATCAGAGCAAGAGGCAAATTCAATTGGTAACTCATAACTCCAAGCAATATTCAGTCAAGGGGTTAGTGTCTTGCAGAATCCTGGATCCAATAATGTATTTGATCATGTCTTAACTAGCCAGTCTTCTCTTTATAGGGAAATGAAGATGCTTCAGTGGTAATTAAGAAGGGTCTATTAAGGCACATGGAAATGAATGCCTGATTTAAAGCTTAGACATGTGTTAACTGGACATCGATAGCTCTGTGATGAGTGCCTATGTATGTGTTCTGTAGTAAAAGTGAAGTTATTTACTTTTGCCTAATGCACAGAGAAAACAGGATAAACCAGTTTAAATTTGTTCTGCCTGGTTAGTTCATGTGATGTAAATGGGTACTCTGAAAATATTTAGATTTTATTATGAAATCAATAATTAAGTGTACATTTTATATGAGCCAAAACAACATGTTTTCTCCTTCTCAAGACCTTAAGCATTGGTTTTGTTATTAAACTTGTTAGAGCATAATTATATTACATTAAATATCATTAACTAAAATTATAATTACATCCATTATAGCTCACATTGTATTAAATGTTACATTGTGATAATATGATCATATTATAATATTTTTGGTGATGGTGGTAGTGATACATGTCCATTTCTGTAAATAGGTAAAGTCTTTGAACAGCTGAAGCATTGGTAGGAACCTGATGGGATGAGAGACTTTAACATTTGTGGTGAATTCAACAAAAGGAATAAAAATTGCTACTGAAAATCATCCCTTAGAATTTAAGATCCATAAAAGACTCAGTTATAAAATTCCTGAAGGAAAGGCTTTCCTTTTAGGTCCATTAGAAAACAAAGAAAAAGATGCTCAGAACTTCTCCTCAAGTCAATACATCAGTGCTAAAATTACTTATCTCTTAGTTCAGGTCAATTGCCAGATTTTGCTCTGTAACTTTTTGAGTTATTGTAAGGTAAAGGGGTCCAAAGTCACTTAAAGAGAAAAAATTGTTGCTAAAAGCTGCAGAGGAGATGAATTTGTCCCATGTCAGGTGTCCCATGTCAGGTGTCCCTAATGTCTTCATACAAAACCACGTGTACTACAATTATAAATGTCCATGTAGAGAATTTGTAACATATTTTACAAACCCTTTATTCTTCCATTAAAAAATACACAGGATATTAAGTATAAGAAAAAAATATATAAAGGGTCTTGCTAAACTAACAAAAACAAGTGAATTAATGAATCCTATAATCTGTCCCTTTCTAGGTTGTTCAGTGTATACTTTGATACCTAATGATTGGACTATTGTAATACAATGACCGAAGAGAGTGAGAAAAGAATGAAAAGCACAATATTTCATCTTGAGGCTTTTTTATTCTTTCCCAGAAGATGCTGTTAGTAGCACGAAAAAATTGTATTATAACAAAACTGTATAAAAATAAATTCCCTCCCCCCAAGCCAATAGGTATTGTTTTACAGCTGGGAGGCAGAAAGCATATTAGTTGAAAACATTACAATATTTAAAAACCACATGGAGTTGTAAAAATTGGAATGAGTCCTCTAAATCTTCTATAAAATGGTTAATCAGCTGATCCTTAACAACTGCTATGTACAGTACAGAGACCTTATAATTCACAAACGCAGGTTCAAGCAGTGTTCCCCAAGGATGGGGAGAACAGATTGAAACATTGAAAAGAAAGGAGAGGGAGATAGAATGAAATAAAGAATTAAATAAAAAGGTCAAATTCTTAATTTTCTTTTTTATTTTGCTTTTTCCGAATTATTGTTCTCTGTCTCTTGGTACTGAAAAAAAAAATCTTATCTCACTTTTTCCATAGAAATGGAAAAAATCAGTTTCAATATATTTTGTAATATTAATTATTAAACTTGCTACTTTTTTCATCTGTTCTAAGAAATCCTGCTATACTTTCCAAAATTTAAAATCAAAGGCTTGCCTGCAGTAGAAGAAAGGGAAGAGATATATATATATATATATATGTATAATTTTTAATGACAATATAACAATAGTCACACAACTCACCAGTGCATTCCAAAGATTTCATGCTGTCATCATAAAAATCTGACTGTAGCAGAATCTGTCTGGCACTAGACATAGCCCTAATGACCCTAAACTCACACACGATCCCTGGTGATCAGAAGAAGAAAAACACAGTAAAAACAGAGAAATATGTAAACTGCTTAAGTGACAGAAAAATATTCTCTGGAGAATGTCATTCATTTTTTCCTGTCTTTCACAACTGTCAGAGGTACCAGCTCTCTGAACTTGTCTTTGGTTTAGTTTAACAGGAAGCATAGGAGAATTTACTAGTCACTTGGAAAGTAAAATTAGTGATGAAGTCAGGTCATTCCCCCATTTCTACAGTTCCAGCAATACGCTTACACTATTTAAACAGGAAGCATAACATAACCCTTTTCATTTTTACAAATGTTGGTAGTGAAGAATTTCTCTCATCAGACTTCTGTTTCCTAGGGTTCATTTAATGAGAAATTATGCTTCAGTGTAAACCAATAAATAAGGTTTTACATGAACACAGAAAAGTCTTAATGGAATCACACATGCATTTTTTTTTTTTAAGTCCTTTGTACGTGCTTTTCCTTTTTTTTTTTTTTTTTTGTGTGTTAGTACAAAATAGCTTGATTTTAATTGAGATTCATTCTTAGCTTTGCTATAAATTAAGCAGGGAGGAATTTATAGGATTCCTTGAAAGTTCAAAAGCATTCTAGAGAAATTATTCTAAAGAAATAAAGAATTTAATAAAGATTGATGAATTTTTGCCATATTGTATGACATTTGATATTTTTACCTTCAGCTTTTGGAATCAGCCTGATAGGAGGGACTTCTTTCTGTCTCTCTCAGCTGTAGAGATAAGACTGAAAATATGAATCATAAATGTACTGACCCTCAAAGCAATGAGATGTATCAGTGTAGTATTGCTTTGAAGAAATTACTGACATTTTAAAGCTATTTGGTGTTTAATTCATTATGATTTTTAATATGAGCTGTTCACAGTAGTGGTCTTTCTGTGCTCTGTTTTGCTGAGCTGCGCTATAGCGATGTTTTGCATGTTGTCATGAGCCCATTGATTTCCTTATGACTTGGCTCTCGTTCTTGTGTTGGGCTTTGAGTACCATGTGAAGTGTTTTCTTTGAAGTCCTCCCTTTCGTCTCATCAGAACTTTTGAAGAAACTTTTGGTTCTTATGGAGCAATTCTGAGGTGAGCAAAGTCAAACTTCCTTACGACTGGCATACATTGACCAATATGTGAATTTCTATTCAAGAAGTGTACAAAAAAGAAAGACGTATGTGACAAAGGACCTAAAAAGGAAGTCACAGTTCAGACTTGCAAAAATCTTGTATTTGGGGGAAAAAAAATTTCCTCTTATCTGAAGAAGTCTCTGTCCTTTTAAGGCTTGGAAATAGAAGATATTGGGAGCTTTGCATCTGTGCGAAGAGTAGCTGGACAATAGTCCACCAGGAACAGACATTATTTGAGTGGCTGATTTGTCAGAAAGGTTGCTATCCTAGTTTCCAACCAAAGAAGGATAAAATGGGCATATTATCTGCTGTATTTCAGCTAGGGAGGTGTGTCCCCAGCAAAAAGTAATTTCTTCCCATATAACTGGATATCTCAGCATACCAGGAGCTCAGAGAACAAGAAACAAGCAACTTCAAAACCAAGTTTCCTGAGCTATAAAAACCTCATTAAAGCTACCAGAAATGCTGTACTCAAAGCGTGCTGAGGCAAACATCAGCATCAATGAGTCCACTCCCTTCTGATCAAACTGTGCACGTCCTCATGTTTAATTGCAACAGTTTATGGGCCTGTGTCCGTGTCACTGTAGTATTTGTGTCCTGCAAATATTAACAGATCCAACTTCACAAGGGTAGTGTCAGGAAAACAACATATAAATATTTTAATCTCTTCTCTTGCAGTAGAACTTTCACTTCCCTTACACACATCCTTTATGTTTGTTGAACTTGTATTTATTGGTCTAAGTTTTCTTAAACCAAAACAAAACAGTAATTTATCTAGTTTATTTCTTTCAAAATGGTGTTCTTAAAGTACATCTTGCAGATAGATTATCTGTCCCTCACAGCAAAGCCTCACAATGGGAGCCTAATAATTGCTCTTTTTTTAATTTCACTAAATGAGTTATAATTATTTTATGTCTGTTTTATGGTTACTGAATAGTATTAACCTAAGCTCTAATTATAATATAGCTTTCAAAGAAATGTATGGACACTAAATTGATGGACTGCCAACTTATGTAGGAACATCACATAAAGCAGATATACAGCTAATAGTTTAAGGCAGAGCATGTTAAAATTCAGGGGCACAACTTGTTCATGAATAAGTAACAGGGTGTAAATTCATTGACTTTCTTTTTTAGTAGATCAAACAGAGAAGGGCATGATTAATACTTGTCAAAAGGGAAGTACAGTTAAAGTTGAATGTTACTTATACCAATAGGACTGGAAGTCTCAATCAGAGTCTGAAAGTCAAGTTAGTCAACACTATAACAGTAGTTATGGATATTATGTCTCTCTTCTTACAATTTGCTCTGTATTAGAGCATTGTGAACGTTACTACCATAAATTAACCCATTGTTTTTCATGTATAAAATTATTTTTGAGCAAATATCTTGCAATTCTCTTATTGTTAGAGGTGGTTGAAGGTGAAAATATTAAGAATCAAAGATTTTAACATCTATGCATGCTTTCTATAGCCTCTACCCACCCCTGACAATGTGATGTCTGGCTGCAGATTTGCAGACATGGACCCTTATTCCTGTGTATCCCTGGAGGTGACAGAATCTCGTCCCAGCAGAGCTCCCGGTAGCTCCCAGCTCCCTCCATGCACACAACCACCTCTCTCTCACCCTTCTAGAGAGGGTTCATGGCTTCCTCATGTCAAAATAGAAAATCAGAAGAAATAGCATTTCTTATCTGTTCACTGGACAGGTCAGTAAAACATGCTATTTGGCCTTGAATCTTCAGAAATGGCCTTCAGTGTGGTTTTTCCTTTTGCCTTTGGTATGAGAGGCTGTGTTGGGCAACACAGACCGTTTGCTGGTCATCGTAACACAGTTAACAAAATGTTACCTGCCCCCTCCACCATGAAAAAAAACCCCAAACCCTCAAAAAACCCCACATCAGAAATAAGTGAGAATTTCCCTCCCCAAAGGTGATCCTTCTCATTTAGAAACCCTCCATATATATGACACCCATTCATCCTGGATTTAGTTTAAAAGTCAGTTGCAGGCTTGTAGTTAAAAAGTACTGTTTGAATTAGCTTCAGACTAAACAAATTAGATGTGTAAAACACACCTGGCTCTTATCTAGCTAACAGCTAAACCTTGGACTATGAGAACTAAATAAAACCTAGGAGCCATTTCCTGGCCACTATGTGAGATTTTCCGTTAAGTTTATTTTTTAAGCCTCAGTGTCTGTTTCTTAATTACTTAAAGGTCTATGGATTCATTCCGTTGTATGAAATTGAATATAAATTGTTTACCAGACTTAAGGGGGCAAGGAGATTATACACTTTCTTATTTTTAATATTTCTCTTTCCTATCTGCTGTGACCGGACAGAAATTTCAAGCAACAGTTCTTAGAAAACATATGGAGATCAGCCTGGGAGTTTTGTAAGGTAAGGGACCGGTCGTGATGCCAGGATGTCTGGCTGCTGCTTCTTCTGCGCAGCTCTGCATCCTTCATGTTTAGAAATTATTTTATTGCAACCATTTTCAGTCTAGTTTAGTTTGGCAATATATCCTTGTTTCTAAAGGTGTCTACACTTATTTGACTACAGAAAATATTTACTTTTCTAAAGGGCAGATTAACCTTTGTTGAAATTTGAGGTGAGCGAAAGGTCATTGTAATTATTTGCTGTATTATTTGTGTCACATCTGAGTTACTATGAAGGCTGAACATGCATTGCCCTTTATTAGGAAACTGCTTAACAAAACCCAATATGACCACATGTTTTGCATTCAGCAAATATTTTATTGAACTAATGGCTGGTACAAGAAACTTTTGCCTCTCCTGAGCTTTGACTGAGAACATTAAAGTTAGCAGAGACTTTCCCAAGGGATGGGCTAGAGATAGGCAGTTTCATATGGCAGCTATAGTCACTTTATTTTAAATATCCTGCATCCAGGAAAAGGGGAAATTTGAGTTCAATGCTTCCTGATAAAGAGCTGCAGAGTGGAGAATTTGCAATAGTGGTGGAGGTTTTTATAGCAAAGGTGGCTTCATGGGAACATCACGCTGCTGCTGCTAACAAGGAAAGGCTTAATTTCCTATAATTTCCCCAAAACATAACTTTCCCATAATTCTTTAGGAGGTAAGGAAGAAGAAATATGAAATATGGCTGTAAATTATAACTAAAAGTTACACATTTACAGAGGGGAGCATTTATTTTTCTTGTAGAAGGCTGTTAATCACTGGAGAAGGCAGCTCCACCGTCGTAGGTAGCATGGATGACTGCAGCTGGCTCCTCCTCAGCCAGGGTAGATGTAATTCCCAGACTGAAAGCCAAGATCAACCTCTAGTTTTGTTGCTATTGATTTGTTGCAGTGTTTCAAGTCTAATGCTTGCTATTTGTGAGATCTTACATTGCATAAATAAAGCTGAGACCTCTGCCTTGATATGAAGTTGTGATCCAGTGAATAATGAATTGCTAATCTCATTTGTGACAAAGACCTCAATGCCTTTGCCATAAAAATAGTCTTTTAAGTAGAGCAAACAAACATTTAACTACCCTTAGATTAGTATGTCTGGTTAAAGACTGAAAAGGTTTCACCTAATAGTACTCGAAGACAGGAAAAATGAGTGTCAAACACATCTTCAGGAGCAGAAACCCCACCATGAATTTTTATGGGTGCACAAGTAGTATAGGATTCAGCATTCAATAATAGAAGTAAAAGGGAAGTTGTTTAAATGGATGAAAGGTATTATAGCAGGTACCAAAAAAAAAAAAGGAATCACATCCTTTTTCAAGATATGAGTCTCGTTTGCATCGGTAACAAACTGCTGCTGTTCTCCTGCAGAGAAGCACGTGGGTGCAATTGGGATTATCTCCACTCTAGGCTGTGTAAAATGGGACAGAGAAGAATATGAGATCCAACTGGATCAGAAAATAAACTGAAATTTGGCCAAGGCAGGGGGATGACTCCTCTGTTAGCTGGGAATGTACCACCTAATCTTGGATGACAGGTGACCTGCCTCTCTGGACCAAAAGTCCATGTCCCCAGTAGGAGCCTGGCTGCTTCGGTAATAGAGAGATGCTGTGAAAAGCAGAGTGCATGTAGAGACCAAGCTCTAATTTAAAGTCACGAAACTTTGTTTGAATTTGTTACTTGGAAAATATCCCAAGAACAGCTTATTGTGATAGACTGTGTGTAAATAATCAGCACCTCCCAAGTTACTCCCATTATAAAGTGTGATAGCTGGGGAGGGTTACTGCCTCATCACATCACTCAGATAGTTTTATATCCGCATGACAAAGTAGCAAATGTATATGGATCTGAAAGTGCTTGATACATGGGATATTGAGAGCATGGGCTTTTTTTTTTTTGTATTTGTGTATATTTATGGTCACTCACCAAAGGAGAAGTGACCCTTTGCTAGATTAATACAACATACTTCAGATATAGTAGCACAAGTAAAATCAATTTGATGGTGAATCCACTTGTTAGTGCTTGAGTTGTTATGCAAGTGGAAGAAACGATGGACCTTCAGTTTGAAGAGCTTTCCTAAAAATTAGCCTGGCCGCCAAAGTACACTGCTATATTGAGTCAGTCCTATCTTTCCAGTAAATAGAGTTTTTTTGTCTTTCACTCAACAAGTTCCTTTTAACAACATCCATTTAAAAACATCAAAGAGAAGATGGAGGTGGTAGAAGATAGCCAGCAATCACTAGCCAGAACCAAATTGCATAGACCTTTAAGGGTCAGGTGAGAGTATAGCTCAGTGGAAATACTGATGTGAGCAAAGGGAAGCAGAGAGACGTCTCTGCCTGACCTCACAGCGGGAGATGAGCGTGCAGTGCAGCAGCAAAGGTTTGTGTTGGCAAAGGTCCACCGTGGAGAAGGCTATGCTGGTGTCGCACCGTGTCTTTGTTGTTCCTCAGCTAATCTGACAAGGGCTCAGCTGGAAACGATGCCATTTTTTCTCCTTGCTGAGGATAAAGTCAGATTTCTAAAAACACCAAAGGCTTTAAAAACATCTTTTTTTTTTCATTTGCGTTTTTGAAAGAACTGCCTGCGAGTCAGAAGTCTCGGATCAGAAGTCGTCTTGTAAAAATCCTGGGGAGTGTTGTTAACCCTCAGTGCGCGTTTGGTGATGTGTCAATCTTCTAGTGATACCGCCCTTGCTAGGAAATAATAATTTATTGAGGTCAACGGGTTAATGGGCTGGGCTACGTGCTACCAATTGGTAGATATAAAATATATTTAGTCCTGTGACATACCTAAAAGGTTTTCAATAGAGAGAGGCTCACAATAAAACGTTTGATGGGTCATTCTATTACTTTTCTACCAGAGCATTCTTTTCTTTCAAAGACAAGAAAAAGGAGAGAAAGTTGATGTTTGAAATCAAAAAAGCTGGGTAGCTCTTATGTTGCAGATGTTTGTTTTATAGTTTAATATTTTTGGTGTGAAAAAGCAGTTGGGATTTTAAGCAGACACGATGTAGAGCAATTTAAAATTAATAGAGCACTTCAAATTTTTAGGAGCAATTTAAGTTTGAAGTGATCTTGGTTTTGGGCAGGCTTGGTGTCAAAAGATGTAAAATTATAAAAGAGCTCCAAATATAAAGGACATATTAGTATAAAGGCAAACACTAATATAGCAGATTAGGACAAAGCAAATTATTTAAAAATGCAACAAACCAAAAATTCTAGCAATAAAATTTCTCTCAATATAAAATTTCAGTATGTTTACTTGGCTTCCATTATTCTGTTATTTAAAATAACCCATATGAGATGGAATAAAAATTCTCAGAGAAGAATATTGAGAATAAATATCACTGAAAATGCAGAAATTCTCTTGCCCATGTGTCCTCCCGTGGGCTGACCATCCCTCCTGCGGGGAAGCAGGTTATTGATCAGCACAGGGGAGGCACCCACCCTGCCCGTCTTTTCTAGACGAAAGAGCAGGGCGATGCAGGAGACAGGCTCGTTATTGAGCCTCTCAAAGGCCACAAGGGGTAAGACTGGGCTAATAAATTATTTTTTAAAGTAAGTAAATGCTTCGTGCCCTCCCCATACAGCCTAGCTTTACATTTTCTAGGTGCTACACAACTATCCAAATTTTGTTCCTCATCACAGATGTTTTTCCCACTGGATCAAGCTGGTTAAAGTTTTTAATTTGCTTTGTTTGGTTTGTTTTTTTTTTGTTGTTGTTTTATTTGTTTGATTGTTTTTTATTATTGTACCATCACCATATATTTGGAAAGAAATAGAGTACCAGAAAATATAAAATTGTACAGCTTGTTGGAGTATGATGTGATATTCTTGAGCGTTTCCTGGAGGACCATGTGCTTATGGCAAGTGGGAGAAGGGAAATCTCTGGGGCTGGAGAATCTCCCTGGGTTGATGGAAGCTCTAATACCAGACTTAAATGCTTGATCTATAGCGCATCCCTGCAGCATTTGATTAAACCGGGCCTGAATTGCCATTTGAATTAATCCTATTACCAGCTTGTCTGTCCAGATCAGTTATTTCTGTACTAATATCCATTATGGTCCTCCAGAAACAGAGGAGCATCAGTCACCTGTCATGCATTTGAGGCTGGCGTTGTAGATCAGATGTAAAAGGCACACAGAGAGTCTCCCAGACAGGT
>NW_010296335.1:0-23198 GCF_000700745.2 Antrostomus carolinensis | reverse complement strand
ACCTGAAGGCTGAGTGAAAGAAATAAGAATAGTCTGGAGGGCGAGACTTTGGAAATCTCAGTTCCTTTTCCATGGAGAACCATGAAATGTAACCTCAGTTTGCAAAATGTGGGTGCTCTGTTAAACAAGGCCTGTTTTTTTTCTAATTATTTCTTTACCAATTACTTAATGTAAAATTATGTCCCTCAGTTACGGTGCACTGATACTTTTTATTGATAAATTGTTATTATCCATAGTTATACAAATAAAATCTTTAATGAATTTGAATCACCCCTCCACCCACTGGAGCACCGAATAAATATCTGGATATATAGATTTTAGGCCCTTTAAGCTTGTTACTGCAGTGGAAAGATCAAGTATCTCAGACTACTGTATCCCAAATAACTTCATTGGTGCTGTATCCTTGTGAGTAATTTAGTGAGTAACCAAATCTTCTCGTCACTCTCAAGAAATAAATCATAATGTATTAGGTGTCTCTTTAATACCTGGTTCATTATACTTTTGTGTTGATTTACATTGTTTACTATTTTGACATATACTTTTTCTATTATTAAATGCTGTGTTTTGTGATATCACATAGATGTTCTCATCCTATTGGACAAGGCTTGTTGCAAACATGATAATGAAAAAAGTGATCCCTTCCTGAAAGCCCTGTCCCCTCTATTTATATTCCAGTTACATAGATCACCATGTAATAAATTTTGCAATGTCTGTCTGTACATACAGACCCACATCTACCTCACAGAAAAGAATCCTGTGTATTTTAATAAGGGCAAAACCAACAATGTTTTATACAACTAACATAAACTCTATTAAAGTTTAACAGAGTATATGTTTGTGGTTTTGTTTTTTTAATCCTTTTTAAGCTCTCCCATATATTTCTGTATATGTGGTGTGATTTTATGAGCTAAACTCTAGTGGATAATTTGAAAAAAAAAATCTATATGAAATTGCAAAGAATTTTCCCAAAGTGTTTTGTTTTATACATTCATTATAAATATATAATTCCACATGTGCACACTTTATTTTTCTTATTTATATAAAAAATGACAAGATTTTCAAAGCAATTGCACTTTGTTTTATAGCTAAAGCAAAGAAAGAGAATGTGAGTCCTCTGCCTCCTCTGAGCTGAGAAGTATCTTGTTTGTCAAACTTTACACAGATAATGTTTCCCATCACATACCTTGAAATGTCTGATTTTTATTCCCGTTTTCTGCAAACTGAAATGGTAAAACTTCCTTGGAAAACTCTAAAGAAAGTTCAGTCTTTAGATGTGCGGTACACATCAACCTCTCTTTTCATGCCAGTGTCTAACTGGGGATGGAGGGAGTTCTGAACGGGTATAAAAAATAAGTAATTATTGCATATGTCCCTTGCCTTCTGACATCAATTTCCTTATATAAAGGCAAGTCATTTAATAGTGGGGGTTTATAGCACTAAAGTACTTCTAAATGAACGGGGGGAAAATAATCAAAAGGCGAGGGCTGTCTTCTTCAGTTTGCATGATAACGCTCCACTCCGGCCCTGGGACTGGACCAAGGTAAACTGAAATAAGGATTAACTGACAATAGCAAAGGCTAATTTACAGAAACCACATGAGGAGTTCCTGAGCACAGCCCAGATAACAAAAATATTATCAAGGTTGTTTACAGTGAAGTCAGTCAGTTTATTAGTTGGAGTGCTTCATTATGTATAAAAGATGCCAATGATAGTCTCCTAGTCAAAATAAACAGGCATAAAGTGTTCCACATATACAGTTTGGAGAGAACAGTTACTTTGCTATTTATTTAATAATTGACCATAAATGGAGTCAAAGTGCAAAAGGAAAAAAAAAAAAAAAACACCCTAAAAAAAGCAGCACACTAAGGGCTTTTTGAAAGATTGATAAATAATGTGGAATCTCAATTAGGCTTTAGAAGGAATGCAGATATTAAAAATTTGGTCAAGAATCTAATTAGCTGGAGGTAATTAAACAGTCTCACACGGGGTCATTAATCTTTTCCACAGACCTTTGATGTTTTGCACACTGTCTTCTAGTCATTAATAAAATTCATAACACTCCTCTTTGTGGTGTTTTATCATCGTGTTTTTCTCTGTAAGAGCATAGAGCAAGTGTCATTGTATCACAAGGGCCTTACTTTAGTTAATTTCTTTTTTTTTTTTTCTGCCTGTTAGACTTAACTCTTTCTTGAACAAAATGATATCAATTTAAGACAGAAGTTTTAGGACAGGTTTTAAATCCCTGATATGCTATCTCTGTAGCTTTCAAAATCCATACATTAAGAAATAAACCAAATGTTTCTGACTCATCTGGTAAAATAAGAAACTTTTTTCCTTTTTTCCAAATCTAGTTCATCTGTCCAGTGCTTAATTTTACAACAATATATGTTTCATATATTAGTCATATCAATTTCAGAAAAAGTAGAGGATTTTATTTTGCTTGCTTTCTTTACCATAGGTTTCTCTTGATGGCGAGTCCCTTGGAGGCATAACCTGTACTGTGCAGTTAATTTTAGTGGAGTAACCAGAGAGCTCTTGAGGACAGGGCTGTGATAGAATTGAGGAATAATTATGAAAAAGAACTAAGTAAAATGGAAATTTGTTGAACGTGACTGATTTTATGTACAGTCTCAAAAAGGAAGCAGTACAGTACTTCAATAATGCATTATCCTGACATATTTCAAAGACATACTGTGTTCAAGAATAGCTGAATTTAAAAGGCAAGAAAGCTACAAAGGACGCCTTTGGAAGATGTAAAGATATGATTTCTATTACAAATATTAATATACATACATACATAGTGTGTGTGTTGTATATTTATGGATGTTTGTATTACATTTATGAGCTGTTACGTAGAGTTGTATGAGTATACACAGAAAGATATAGAAATGGTTTGTTAATGAAATGTTTGTGTCTATACAACGACATTTGAAGACAAATACATTTCTGAAACAGACAAATCCATTGTTTCAAAAAAGTATTTGTAGATTCTGTATTTTGGCCTGAACTGTTTCAGGCATTTGCTTGTCTGGGGCAAGAACGTGTTAAGTCATTGCAAGATGTAGAAACTGAGCTAATGCTTTGCAAGACTTCAGGTAGAAAAGTCTGATGCAAAGCTGCATTGCATCATCTGCTGCAAGATGCATAAAAATATGCACTTTCCCATTTTTCACAACAAGTGAAGAAATGTAAAATAGTCTTTAAATGCTGTTATAAATGACAACAATTGAAAATGTTGCTAAGGATATTTTTTGGTTTTTTATGACTAACTTGTACAGCTGAAATACAGCAGTTTTGTGCCTAAAAACCTGGATGATCTTAACTCTATTTTTAAAAGAAATTGCACTTGATACCATTTCAAGACTAAGAGGATTTAATGAGAGAAAGGAATGAAAATATTTAAGAGTATATAGTTACCCGGAGCAATCATACCCCAGACTTGTGAAGCGTTGTTCCATTCATCTTGTATATTCTGCCCTTGCATATTTGTCTCTTAAGTCTCTTTCATTGCTTGAAGTTGATACTTTTTACAGCATCTTCTATGAAGTTCATATCCAAAATACAGCATAAGGCTGTACAGACCAGAAAAAAAGAAAGAAAGAAAAAAAAAATAGCTACAAGGCTTTCAGTAAAAAATACAGTTTCTGTCTCAACTGAGTTTTAAATTTAAAATTTTATGTATTAGTTTCTCAGAGGAAGGAAATGATAGCAATAATTTTGTTTCCATATTACTGGGAAAAAATATTTTCCTCTAAAAATCATCAAACCAACTGCATAATATTTCACAGAGTGATCTACTTAAAAGTGAGTGGGAGATGGATAGCAAGGATTATTCTTTTTTGTGTTTACTTATAATTTATAAACAAGTTCTGATACTTTTTTTTTCTTCCAAAAAAAAAAAAAAAGAAGGAAGGGAATTTTTATACTTTTTATTCAGACTGAAAAATTGTTTTACTTAAGAATATTATTGTGGCTGGAAAATTGATAAAGCAATACTTTCACAAGATAAAATGATAAAAACTGAGCAGTTGCAAAGAGAAAGTCCTGCTAAAACTGTTGTTTTTTTTTCTCTCCCTGCAATGCTCATGCATTTTCAGAGACTAATTAACTTTTCAATAAGGACTTCATCTGTAGTGATTTGACCTAGCTTTCTTTTACAATATGAAACACTCAATAACCTCAGGAGTTCCACCAGGAAAACAGAGGATGGATGATGATGTCCTTGTTACTTCCAAATTAAAGAAAGAATAAAACCCCACAACAACCAAACAAAATTGAGCAGACTTCTAAGGTTGCTAGGAGTTCTGTTAACATCAGAAATACACTAAAGCAGCCTAAATCTGCTTTCAAAAAGGATTGCTTTTGATGATAAAATTTAAATAAATTGCAGGTGCCACCTTATGACCTTTTTTCAAAGTGATGGTAATGAGATCCATAGATGATTTAGGCTACTTAATAATAATGAGATTGATACAAGGCACACTCACATTGGCAACAATTTGATAATTGTCTGAGCAGGAAGAACTAGCCCTCCCTGGTGGTTTGAAAACATAGCTGAGATTTGAAAAAGCTATACAGAGCTCTTATTTAATCTGAGCAATTCTATAATGATGTGAAAAGGTAAGTGTTTTTGATTTAGTGATGTCTATATTTCAAGAGACAAGATGTTGATGATAAAGAAAAAAAAAAGGCAAAAGATGAATGGCTGGTTTCTGGAGACATCTTTTGGCTTAATATCTAACACTATGTATGTCTGTGTGCATTTCTCTCCATTTTCCCACTAGTAAAATAGAATACTAATTAGATTTTGATTACAGTCAGATTTTAAAATGTGGAAGGCATTCATATAAAAAACTAATGTAATAGCTGGACACAATCCTGTGAATCTGATGTGCTATCAGGGTTGATCAGCTGGAAAGAAAACACATACACATTAGTTACAAAGGTGGTACTTTTTTTTTTCTGTGGTCAAATTACCTGGGAACTTCCTGGTGATGAATAATGAATCCAAAGAAATACTTATTTTGACTTTCTCAGGAAAACTGATATTTTTTGACATATTCGTGGCTTAAAGGTTAAGAGGTGAAGATAAAAATCTTTGCTATAGGTACCATAGTTTGAGTTTTGTATTAAAAGCCACAAGGGCTTATTTAGATAAGAATCTAGAAAGCTCAGTGTTAAAACACAGCATACAACCTAGAAGTGCTCAGGGGTGAACCTGACACTAGTTTCAGTGATTCTGAACTCAGTGCATAAGTGAAGATGCTACAATTGACCCTCTTCAATCACCTGGGTCACCCCATTATGGACTGTCCTACTGGGGAGCCAGTAGAGATAGAAAGCCCTGGATGAGTCCTCATCACTCTGTTGACCAGAAAATTTCATTTAATTTTGTGGGCAGAGAATAAGAAACACCTTTATGCTTATTTAAGTATAGCAATTTTGGTTTTAGTAGTTAGAATATAGTATATGTGTAAAACAACTACTTACATGACCTAGCATACCAATATACTGCATTTATAACTCCTGTCCACTGGCAAAAGGTATAAAATTCCTCAGTATAAATGCAATTTTTTAATATTTAAAATCAATTTTAGGTATATGATTCAACTTTAAACTAGTTTTGGGTTGAAAAAATGTAATCTCAAGAGAACTGTTGTTGAATTTACATTTATCAGTGCAAAATTTATCAGTTTAGAAAGCAGTCCAAAATGTTGAAAGCATTTATTTTATATACACGGACTGTATTAGATGTCCTTTAACTTTAGGGAGAAATGTTGAAAAAAAATTGAGACGCTTGTAATGTAGATGCAATAGCTTTATAGACATGTGACCTTTTGTGTGTTCATAATGTTAAGCTGTTAGAAACTGTGGACTATAGCTGAAAAAAAAAAAATCCAATGAATGAAATAATAGGAGTTTTCATGAAATATTGAATTTTAAAGAAAAGCATTGTTTAACAACACACTGGCTATTTTAGATCTCATAAAGCAGATCTCATACTTAAAAAACAAAGCAGTTACTCAATAACGGGAGTTAAAAATGATCAGTGAAAAGTTTCTCTGTGAAGTCTATAAATATCTATTAGGATGTGCATTAGATCGAATCAAATATTTCCTTTCACTCATTTTAACCTTCCCCAGACTGAGTTCTGTGAATTTTTATGTATTCCTGCATGAAAGCTTCGGTGTGAAAAATGAGAAGACAAAGGTGTAAATCTTTGGAAGTTCAATGCCACCTCACAGCTTCCCAGTTAGCCATCAGGTCATCCCACAAACAGCTGGGCAGAACTCTGGAGCCATTATATCATTTTGTCCTGGTTTGTCCTTTTCTCTTTCCTCTTGGCTACTTCTGACAGAAAATGGCTAATAATGGGCTATTTGCATAGGACAATAGGAGAAGGCAGACTAAAGACATGTTTTAATGTTGAATTTCCTTTGTAAATGTAGTTATAAAAACTGGACTAAAGAGGGCAGGAGATACTCTATTTAAAAAATAAATGCAGGCAACTGGATAGTAAGACTCTACGGGGAAACAATAATATATATTTCAGTATATAATAAAGTGATTTATTTTCAATAAAATCTGTAAAACTGCTTTAGTTACTTTGACACCTTGATTAACTGGAGTTTCAAAGATATTTGTGTGTGTGTGTGTGCGTGAACCTTCTTCATACCAACAGTTCCGAATACTTTATTGCATCTGCTATTGAATATGTATGTTTTAAAAGCATTTGCTACACTGTAGTTTTACTGGATGTCAGGGACAAAATAGATTAATATTAGACCTCAGCCAGAAAGCATTTCTGTGGCAGCACATGAAATGTAGCACTCTTCACTGCTGACGGTCCCCCTGACTTATTGCTTGGGATGCTTTATACAGAGCTATGGGCTACGGAATAGATTTATTTCCTCTAAAATCACCAATTACCATTAGAAAATCTGCCTCGAGAAAGTTTGTAGCCACTGAGGAAATTTCAAATCTGGCTGTACCTGGAATAAAAAGGAGCAAAGCCAGGATGCATTGGATACATATAGTTAGACGGGTCTTCTTGTGGGCTGTAAGTTAGAGAAGGCAGAACTTTATTTCTTGCCTCCTGCACTCCACAAAGCAGTGCAGTGCTGATAGACAGGTTACATTGCACCCTGCAAAGGTCCCAGAGTTTTTGCTGAAGCCTCTCTTGGGGTTTTTGGAGGTTTCAATGCCTATTACCTCACACTCCAAGGATGTAAGGTGGCTAGCAGAAAATACTTTCTCCTACACTCAAACACAGTGGGGAAAATTTACCTCAAGAGGAAATCCTAGCATTGAGAAAGAATTTATTTTTTTAAAAAAATTATTTTCCTTAACACATGCAGTCTCTATGAGAACCCACAGCTTAGCAGGGGTGGAGGAGGCTGTTGGAAATGTCTTTCTCCTGCCTTCCCCCTGCCCGTGCATGGGGTAGCCGGAGTGCAGACCTTATTTCATGCAGGGACGTTGTTGGGCTCTAGCTAGATGCAAATAGCACATTGCTGGGATGTGTGAGATGTAAAAGTCACCCTGCCAGGATGTTTTTCTTCTGTCCTTTTGGTGCTCTTTCCTCCACACCAGCACAAGGGTACATAGAGCACCTACTCTGCCGTTATGCCACTACCACATACCCCAGCTAATCATTAAATAGACTTTCCTTTCAGAAAGGATGGCTACAGCTGGGCTGGGAGACACTCAGAGATGACAAAGCCCCACCAGAAGTTGACTCCTCTAAATCCTGTGCTTAAATAATATGGGATCTTTCCAGGAATTTTCTGGTGCTGGATATGAACAAGTCACATACGAAGAGGAATTTGATTTCTACTACTAAATATGGTTCTACTTTGCTTTATTTTTTTTCCATCTCTGTGTATATACAGTGACTATATCTTACTGGGAGGAAGAAAAAAAAAATCATAAGCTAGACTTATGTTTTGTAAAAAAGACTTAATTTCTACATGTTATATATATATAAAATTAATTAATATTTTAAAATACTGACAAAAAACACAAAAAGCTTAGGCTTTTCATAAAGCTTAGGCTTAAACAATGTATTTTTTTCTGGAAGAAGAAAAGGGATTTAATTTAAAATTATTCTAAATATGACACCTTCAAAAATGTTAAAAAATTTGTTGTCTGTTGCATATTAACAATCTCTGTGTTTTATTTCTGCTTGAATATACCAGAAGTTTGTTGCTGTTTTTGGTTAAGTGCTTCCAACGCATTCATCTCAGTATTAACAAGGAATAAACAAGATCTCACTGAACTTTTAGAGTAATATCCCAGAAACATCAGTATTTACGTGATCAGAATTAATTTTAAATAAAGACGACTTTTTTTTTTTTTTTTTTTTTTTTTTTGTGATATCAAGTACAGAAAATCAGCAGCACTGGTTTTTTTCAAAGTTCCTGTTCAAAGGTACTTTTTTATTTTTCCTCAAGTTTTTTAGGTTGTTTAGCACTGATGTGTGTCAGTCCTGCAAATGAACCGAGCAGTAAGAGATGCGTTTGAATACAGAGAGATTAGAAGCTTGTCTGTGGAAGAAAGTCCAAGAGTAAACAAAAGTTGCACGATTCCCTTGGGAAAACCCTCAAGTTACATGTCATGTGTTAAAAGTTCTTATAAACCTCACGATGTTGGTCCTGTTTTGAATTTCATATGCTCTACGACAATCTTGCTAATATATCACTGCATAGAGCTGAGAGGAGAAAGACACCAAAACTGTACAGACAACTAAGCATAAAAAAGAGCATTAATAACTTCCAGGACTTTTTTACAAGGTTGATGATAATTTACTTCACAGAATTAAGACATTTTTTTTTAAGATGTCAGAATACTAAAATGAAAAGTATGCAAAATTATTCCAGTTTGAGCTGTAAATTATGCTGCCAGAAAAATGGGTGATATGTGTAACGGAAGAATTAGGTCTCTTAGACTAAAGCAGATTCCGGTAAATCATAAAATATGGAAGGAGTCTGTGGCCAATCCTGGATTTGCTAAAATGAATAAAAATGTGATGAGCACCTGATGGCACGATAACTTCTGCCCTTTTAAAGCTGTGAATTTCCATGTACAGACAATTCACAGCAGCACGGAAATACATGTGCTTCAGGCTAAATACCTGTTGGAGATGACCACATGCATTTCTGAAAGCTTTTTACTGTTTTGAAACACTATTTTCTATCAATGCATTGGACTGGACACCATGGAGATCTCAATACTCATCTTCAGCTGCAGGCTGCTCCATTTGCTGCAGCATGGTCAAACCAGCCCTGGTGTGTGTGTTTGCAAGCTCAGGCCAAGGTTCAGGTTGTCCCAGGAGATGAGAAGAGCAGTCCAGGATCAGTGCACAGTTTAATTTTCTCTTTTCACACAATATAAGCCCAGCTTTATTCCTTTAATTTGATAATGGCTGTGAAAACTTTTATTTTGTGGTCAAGACTGGCTCTTTCATCTACTGTAGCTTGTATTTTTTGCATATTCATCAAGCTTTTGTGTTCCTGTTTGTCTGAAGCCCAGTGTTTTACCTGGTCCTTTGTGCCCCCACATCCTCTATCTGACCTAGGATGGAAAGCAAATTCTTCCCCTGCACTATGCTAAAAACCTTGATAAATTTTCCAAGTTCTTGGGCTGTCACCAAAATCAGGAGATCACTGTCCACCACCTGAATATGGAGAAGGCATTTTCTCTGGGGAAATTGTAACTGGGAAGTTTTTGCAACTTTTATAGCAAAATACAGCAAAGCTCAAGCTTCTTTTACCAATCATTAAATAAATTATTTTTGTCTGTGTTTATACATATGACATATATATATATATACACACAGAAATATGTATAAAATCTAACTCTGAATTTCACTTTATTTGCTTTCCCCAAAGGCTCTAGAGAGTATACTTGCAGTCATCAACCTTTTCTCAGATTTATGTTGAGTTCACCTCTCACATATTTGTAAACTAAAAAATAAAGTTACTGTGGAGCTTATTTGACAAACTCCTTTTGTTAGAGGCAGTATCAGGGCTAATAATGTTTATTTCCAAGAAATGAAGACATGACAGTGTTTATACCCTTAGACTGAAGCCAAGTTTCCTTCTTTGTTTTGGCACATTGAAACTCAGGTTTAGTATCCTCAGGATGCATAAATTATGCACTTTTGACCATAGAGTTACAAAACAATTGTGTTCATACCTTCCATTTATGGATAATTTAGTTTTACTTTCCTATCATCTCAAAAACTCAGTCTGACACAGCTTTTGAGAACTTCAAGGTGTTAAAATTTGCTTTCTGTTCCTCAAGGAAGCTAGGCTGAAGCACAGTAGCTTGCTTAGATGGCAGGATCCAGCAGCTAAATGATGTGCCACTTCTCTGACCCAATTTAGCTTTCCTTTGCACCACTTTCCCATTTGGCCTTTTGGAAGTGGCTTGTGAAGAATAATTTTAAAAGGCAAATGCTATTTTATCCTCTCTATCCATGATGCACTTGCTTTCCAAATTCTTCTTGTATAAGACAATACATCACATTTCTAATATCTCCACCACAGCCTAGATATTATGCTCTGTGTCACAGTATAGGCAGATCTATTTTGATGTTTTTCTGATGGAATTTGAGCTTCATAGGCTTAATATTCTTAGATTTCTTCTTCTGCAGTGTTTTTGATACCTGGTAGGTCCATGATTTCTTAGTAGGCCCATGATTTAAGGATATTGCTATCCCTTCTTAACGACCATTTAGGATAGAGTAGCTTTATTTGGGTGAAAGTCTCGAATTGTGTTGTGGAGATTAATCACAGATTGATTAAATCTTGGGAACGAGGTAGTTATGGACTTGGCACTAGCTGGGCTAGTGGTATACGGGGGAATAATGAGAATTTTGGGGACAGGATTAGTATAGAGGACAAGATTAGTATCTGGGACAAGAACCCATGTGGAAGAAAGGACAAGGATTCAGGGCTGGTGAGACCACAATGAAATGCCTGGGAAGAGGAGCAATGAGTACAGGAATAAAGGGCTGTTCCAGGAGAAAGAAAGATGTGATGAAATGGTGGGAGAAATGAGAACATGGAACATGCCAAGCAGTTCTGATACCACATGACCAGGATTTGTAAATCCATTCCTAAGGAAACTAAATGTATATAACTAGGCTGTGTATGTGTCTGCCCTTCCCTAATAGCTTCTAAAATTGTTGGTCAATTTTAGCCACTAAGAGTAAGGGTCATGATGTTATTAATTTCCTATAAATTTCATGAAAGTAGGAAAATG
This sequence comes from Antrostomus carolinensis, assembly GCF_000700745.2. Lineage (NCBI taxonomy): Eukaryota > Metazoa > Chordata > Aves > Caprimulgiformes > Caprimulgidae > Antrostomus > Antrostomus carolinensis. The sequence goes on along the minus strand of NW_010296335.1, from coordinate 11,930 downwards.
GGTAGATGGAGTAAACTCAAATTAGTGAGGAAAAAGCTGCATCATCAGTTCAGCTGTGACAATGTGAGAAATCTGTGTTACAGAGAGGAGGAAACTATGCTTCATAAATGCTTCTTCTTGTGGAACCACTTGCGTACCACTGATTGAGTTTATTAAATCAAAAATTTCATTGAAAACATTAAGGCTGCAAAGTCAGGTACTTCCAACCTGATGTAATTAACGTAGCCTTTGCATTTTTTGCTTCTGCATTATGACACAGGCTGAAATCACACAAGTTTGTAGTATTTTCCCTTTGATTGGTGCACAGAATGGAAGCTTTTCAGTCAGCATATTATCCATGCAGTTCACCATATATCTGAGTGTCTCATGTGTTGCACACTCTTCAAACCTGACTCTGAAGACGTCATTACTAATTTGTTTCATTTGCTCTTCAGGGTATCTGTAAAATACCTGAGTGTTTTAGAAATATTAGTTAATTGTCACAAGCCCCTGGTATTAGATTAGGGGCTATAGCATGGGAATGTTATTAAAGACCAGCTCCCCAAATACTCCTGGTAATACACACTGTAATGACTCCATAGCCACCATGTTTGGAGCATACATCCATTGACTGAGAAGGAGCTCGTTTTTGCTGGTTCAGAAAGTTCAGGACACAGAAATAAGAGCTTACTGGGAATAGTTTAGGTTAAGCAACTTCACATCTTACCAGTATGTGACAGAGATGATGCATTTTCTTTCTGCTTTTTTTTATATACTGTCCAACAACCAAGATTGATAGGTATCAGAGATATTGAATATATTAAAAAACAATTACAATTATAGAGATATACAATTATCACAGGTAATTCTTCCTTTCTATCTAATCTTAATACTTCCTCAGGGCAACTATTTGTTGTGAACTGAATAAGGAAAGGTCTGTAAAGAAGTGATCAAGCAAATAAATAAATGCTGCATCATAACAAGTATCAGAGTACAGAGTTAAGACTCTCCACAGCTTTTAAAGTCTAAATACTTGATTTTTCAGTGCCGATGTTCTTTCAGCAACGTAAGGGTGACAGAAAGGCAAAGACATGCAGAAAGAGAATAGAGAAAGGCTCTTATTGCTGCAGTTCTTGAGTCCAAACTCATTGTAATTGAGTGTTAATTTTTCTTAAATTAGAAATGATTAAAAAAACTGTGGCCGGGGTTGTAATGTGAGATGATCCGAAAAGGAGGGCTTGCTTTTGAACTACTGCAGAATGAATTGCAATCTTAACAAAGTAAATGGCTTGTAAATATATCTAGTAATTGTGTATTAATGGAAACTGTTGTGCACACACTGCACATGACTCTCTGTGGCTGCAAAATTTGACTCTCATTCAGAGATTTGATTATAAGAACCTTTTTTAAAAAAAGTCTGGAAGGAATGGAAAGACTCACGGTTCAGAGCAGAAGGCAGAAGAGAGTCAGGTCAAGAATATTTTTCTCTAGGCAAACTATTTTATAATAGCTCATTTCAAAGCTTTGTGTTCTCTATAGGAAACACCCAGCAGTGGCCATTTTCAGAGAGAAGATAAGGGTTCTGACCTGGTATTGTTATACCTTTGGCATTTTGTGATATGGTTTTGTAAGACTTCCTCATTATAAAGAAGAAATTGATAAATAGATTTTAAGTTAAAACAGTCAAATATCTAGACAGCCAACAACATAATAAGGTAAAGATCAAATTCTACCCTTGTTTAAATTCAACCATCTCATTAAGAGTATTAGGGCTGCATTTGTAACTGATAGTAAAATTTGCCTAGTAAACCTTGAAGGACTTCAGTTTAAAAAGAGATTTTTATGTACAGGCCAGGAAGAAAACAGCTGAAACTGATAAAATGCAATTTATATCCCCATAACGATAGTGCCTAGTAGTAAGATGTTGGGTTTTTTCCCCTTCAAGTGGGTAAAGATTGTTCCCAGACTGAAGCCTTCATCACAAGCCAACTTTTAACTGCAAGAGAAATGTCTGAACTGGTGAGTTAAGCCTTGAAGACATTTTTTTTGATACTAGAAATGTTAGCGTGCAGTCACATGGTATAAAAAACATAGCAAGTCTTTGCAAAATCTGGAAGTAAGATCAACTCTTTGTTGTAGTTTAATTTTCCTCTTAAATATATCTTGGGGTATTGAGGTCTTCTCTACAGGGAGGTATCATGCCTTAGGTATTACCTCCATAAATAAGACAGTCTCAGTTTTAACACTGCAGTCTTAGATATGTTCATTAAAAAAATCTCAATATTTCCATGCTTTTAAGTTATTTTGGAATTATTCTTTGTGCTTCTACTTCTAACACGAATAAATATATGATTTCCATTTCCACATTATTTATTCATACAGAAGAACAAGGATGTAGAAGATGACAGTTGTGGTCAGAAATATTTACATTCACAACTGGGGAGTCAACATTTTCTGTTTCTTGGAGTTGTTAAATATCAGAAGTAGTGTGTAATAATGGAACAGAAAAAATGTAATAAAATGCTATAGTCCAAAAATACACTTTTATTTCAGAGGGTGGGGCTCACAAAACCTGTGAAGTTCTGTCATTCCCAGCTCTGTGCACTGATGAACACAACTTTCCTGCTCTTTGAGCACAGCTTCTGGTGGTTGGCTGTGCCTAGAGGAAAATATTATAGCCATAAGCTGTAAAATACATCCAGTATTTCCCTTCTACTGTAACATGCAAGGAGCTCGGGCTGCTTTATGTCACACTTTCAGATCAAGGAGCTGCTTCAAACTGAAAGTTTTTAATTATTGTTACTTTGGTAGCAGTTTAGATGATGTGTATCCTCACATGGCCAAATAGCACAATCATCAGAGATAATAACCACCCCATACAACACCAAACATGGACCGTGGTCCTGGGAAGGGACTCCCAGACTCCCCATTGACCCCCAGAAATTCAGAGCTTGGACAGACCTCTCAGAATCAGGTGAGGACCTGGAAGCATGTGTTTTCCTTTCTGTACCTGTGTGCAGAAATAACACATTCAAGCACTTGGCAATACACGTTATGGTGTATTAGTGCCACACTAGTAGTGAGAATCACAAAATCTCAATTAAAACAAAGAAAATGGCATGTTGTTTTTTTTTTTTTTTTCTGTGAGCAATGAAAACCAGGTACTTTAGCAAAGCAAGATAACTCAAGAGCTGATGAATAAATAATACCGGTGGATGAATAATTGAAGTGTAGTGTCAGATGCCTTGAACAATCTTTATCCTTGAAACAATAAGATGTGACCATGTGCAGTGTGATTGTGTGCCATACAGAGAAGATGTAGGATTAAAGTCCTGCTTTTGGGGAGCTGGACTGCAAGACTTCAGAAGATGTTGAGCAATATCACATGCAGCACTTGTCAGAGAGCAAGAACACTAAGCTCCTGCCTTAAAGTTTAAGAAGGGCATGTGGCTTTTCCCTGGTTGTTATGCTTTGCCGTAGTTGATGAGGATGCAGATAAATGGTGTTAGGTGAAGCTGATTAAGGTGTTTCAGCTATCCAGGGAATTGTGGGGGTTTAAATTGCAGCTGATGCGTAGGTAGGAAAAAGTTTTTCTATGTTTTTCTCCCTAAAAAAAGGATGGAAATATTTCACAAGGCAAAGGAGCCTTTAGCTACTCTTTGCTTTATTTAACATAGCTCATTAACATCATCCCTTCAGGTGTTTTCAGTAATTGAAAATCCAGATTCAGGCAGCCCTTCTCTAAAACTCACTTCTCTGGGTATGTGGTGTCCTTGCTGGTTTCTAGACCTGCCCATCATGACGTGCAGATGCCTTTTCTCTGCTGGGAGTGTTGCAAAGAAGATGCTTTGGTGTCCTTGGTAAGTCCCATAGTAAGGGGTGGCTTTGGATGAATGTGGTGAATTTGGGCTTACTTGATCTAAAGGAAAAGAGGGTTTTGATTGTGAGAGAGAAAGGATTGCTTTCATTAATTTTATAATGTTGTTTATTTATTGAGAACGGTGTTTTATTTGAAAAAGATTATATGTATATATGTATGTATGTATAAATGGAGCATCTTTTGAAAATGCTCATGAGGAAAACATTTCTCAGTTGATCTTTACTTAGTGTTCTTTACTTCATCTTCCCATAAAAGAGTTTTTAAGGCTATTTGAATAATTCAGGACAAAAGTCTTCTTTCACTCTTGGAAGACACCTGCGAAGTAAGAAACCATTGTAGTAAAGACAAATTAAAAAAGTGTAGTCCTGCAAAATAATTTATTTCTAAAATTAATATGAGAACATGGGGAACATACAATCTCTTTTAACCTGGTACAGTCTGGAGTTAAACCATCAGTTTTTTTTGATGTTAAGTATTTTGGCAAATGTTATTTTTGGGCTTTGATTTGAACTGTTAATAAATATAATGAAAGACTTAGGAAGGAGAGATATTTCATATATTTTGGTGAGGAAGAAATATGAGAGGTATCTTCCAGCTAGGTCTAGGTGAGGGCAAATTGCTAAGGTGTTTATGCTAAAGGAGCTTAAAAAAAACAAACAAAACACCTCACCTTGTGCCATAACTCCAGCTAGCATGTTGTGATAAATGACATTTGAAAAATGTAAAGATTAGGTTTTTTTCCAGTTCAGGAAAGCCTCGGTTCACTTTCAGCATGTAGGCTGAAATATATCCTGAGTGTTCATAGGGGTGATTTTTACCACTGGCAAATTACCAAACTTCTAATAGTAGCTGAAATCTTATTATCAGCAGAAGTAAAGTTGTATTTACATTGTCATGATGCCTCTTGAGATATCTTGAGCTGTGATAATATTTTTAATACTCAGCAAGTTAGAAAACTGAACATCTTGTCATAAAGACCATCATCTGCATGACTCATAAACACAGCAGAAAAGTAAGAGAAGTCATAGGGAATAGGTTAGGAACTGGAAAATGGCCTCTTTTTTTTTTCTGCTTTAAACTTGACTTTTTAAAATTATTCAAACTTCCTAATAATTATTTCTCTTTCTCCAATCTCTTCACTTTCAGAGTTGATGAAATTGTAATTATACCTCTTCTTATTTTTGGTTGATATTTTAGAGTCAAGACCTCGCTCTTGCAAGGCTTCTTTAAAACCTCTTAATTAGGATACCCCATCTACAGCTGCATTTTGAGGCATAGCCAATTTTTAATCCATTTAATGTGTGCAGGGTTGATTTTTCTTTACTTTGGTTTCTTAATCAAAACGTCGTGTGTAAGGAAGTCAGATGCTTCACTGAAGTGTATTACATAGACATGGTATTACCTTTATCACCTAAACTCATAATCTCATTAAAAAGATCAGGTTCCTGTGATACAATTATTTTTCCAAAAACCTATTAATTGTACTACACCTAATTTCTTTATTAAATTGTGTCCCGTATTAGACACTACATAACTTTGTCCCAGATATAGGTCAAACTGACACATATACTCAACTATTTTTGCTGTTACAGGGATTTTTAAAATTTATTTTACTTTAACACATTGACTTTCTTGTATTTATGTCTAAGTTCTAGTTCTACCATTCTACTTACACTCTTTTTTTTATTGAGCACTTTTTCTTCTGCCACATTATGACTTGCAACTTTTTTTTAGAGTACTTAGGTTCCAGCAGGTTTCTTCTACCATGTCTTTTGCTCTGCTTACCAGTTTTGTATGGATTCTAGTTTATTATTTATATTAATTGCTGCCAACCTTTTTCAACTTTGAGATCTATATGAGAATCTTAATTAAATGCTTTTATAAACATTAGATATTTTTGTTAGCTAAGTTTTTTCTGGTGAAAATTTTAGCACACTGGATTACCGTCCCTCTGCATGCAGGTGCTATTCTTTGCATTTCATAACATCTGGTAAAGTGGGAAGTGTACAATAGTGTGGAAGTAGAAAAATATATGAGAAAATCAAATGCCCGTGATTTCTTTTTCTGATGGTAACCTTAGAACATAGTCCACTTGGTCATGTGACCCGCTGTTCAATTAATCTGTGTTGAAGAAATAATTTTAAGTCATGATATGAGTTAAAGTCTGCAAAATTTGCATGGGGAAAAAAAAAGTATTTTTTTTAACTTCCACAAAAACGTATGTTAAAAAAATCTCCATTTTTAATTATGAAGTGAATGAAAACACAGAAGCTTTGGTAATGTTGTGTGTGCCTCAGGGCTCTGTTCCATCACTGAAGATCCAAGGATGTCTTGACACACAAGTTTGTATTATCTTAGACCAGAGTCTTTGCTTGAGATCTAACCAACTGATTCACCACAAATTCATCAGGGTTATAAAGTAACTTGTTCTTAGTTTGTGAGAGTCTATATGTCAAAATTAAATGAGGAATAATAATAATAATAAAAAGTCCTATGCAAAAAGTTTTGAGTAGGGCACACAAGAAAAGAGCTCCTGAGCAGGTTTTGTTCTGTGACTGTTCTATTTCTGGAGCTGATCTCTTATTTTCTGCTTTTAAGGAAAGTAGTTACCATATTAATAGCTTCTCTTAACCTATTATGCTTTATACATTTTTATCTGCTCTTGTGATGAGCTCTTCCTATAGCAGTGAGGGAAGGATAGTCAGAGGATTGTTTTAGTCTCGTTATAAGTGAGAATAAATTCAGAATGAGAATTTTCCATGGAATTTAACAAAATTACTCATAGAAACGTATCTAGGCTGAAATGAAACGTGTGAAGGAACTTAAAGAACACTTCTTGAGCTTGTGCAGTACACATTGCATTGCTTTGCTGGTTCAGGGTATGTTTCTGGGACAGATCAACCTGTGATTCCTGTACAGGTGAGTTTAGGTGTTGTAACTAAAAAGCAAAGAGAAGGCTATAAAGAGGAACAGGGTGTGGTGGATAAATCGTCCAGGTTCTATTGATGAGTCTCTGCTGCACTAGGCCAAATTTATGCTTGTTTTGATATTGTCTTCTTCAAGGATTTGTAAGCAGGGATTTGATGCTCTATTACCGAAGACTGGGTTACAGGTGTCACTATGCACCTGTAATACAGATTCAGAGTTGATTAAAAGTGCACAGAGTGCTCTTCACCCCTGTGGTTTTGGCTGAGCCGTCGATGGCACGATGGCTAGGTTAGCTAATCTACTCTTCACATGTGCTTGCAAAAATTGGTTTCACATTCACAGGTATAAAGCTCAAAGACCCTGCTCCCAGAACACACTGGATGCAAAGACACTTGGTATTCGGTAATTTTTGTTTTGATTGGTTCTGTTTTTTTATTATAATGCTTTTAAGGAAGAGAGAGAGATATGTCTTTTGTGACATAGGACAAGAAGGTTATTGAGAGGGCAATGGGCTCTCGTTCACAGAGATACGGGCTGGAAGCTGATGGATCAGAGCAAAGGGCAGAGAGCATGCTCTGCTCCTATTAGGGCTGGTTGGGCTTCTGGTCATTCTTTACCATGCAATGAGATTGCAATTGTACAGCTCCATCCTCTTCCTTTAGGACTTGCTTAGGCTCACCCTCTACGCAGTGACAACCTGGCAGGAGTGGACTGACCATTAGAGAACTTGGCACACCTGAGTTGGATACAAACACCCTGGTGTACCTCATCCGAAACAGACCAAGGCTCCACTGTCATCCCTCTTCCACTGCCCAAACCCACTCTCTGTTATTTTAAATATTAAACCAATACATGGAGTTAAATCTTCTTAACAACACAAGGAGAATTAAACAGGCAACTTCCCTGGGTAATAATGGAAAGTTTTGTAGCTAATTCCCTTTTTTTACACATACTGTGCGGAAAATGAATCCCATAAAGTAGAAATAACTTCTCCCTGAGCACCTGTAACTTCTTCCTAATATTTAAAATTTATTTACATTTCATTTAAATAAATTTTAAAATTGCAGCACAAGCTCTGTGTGCTTGCATATCTGTACTGTGTATATGTATTATGGACCACTTCTGTAGAAGAGGTGGTTGTAAATTAAAATGCAAAGGTAAATAATAAACTAGTTTTGTCTCACAATTTGACAACTTCTCCTGCAGTCCGGTCTCTGCTTTGCCTGGGATTGTTAGAGAGAGTTTAACAGCAACTGAGAAGAATCGCAAGTAGTGCAAGTTCAAAGAAAGCAAACCAACAAATCTTGCAACAAACAACTCCAATGTTTTTCGTGTATGTAAATGAACATTGCTGTTTTCTTATGTTGTTATCCATTGGATTGCACTTTACACTTGACTTTTTCGAAACTAAGGCTGTGTAGATACACTGTGCATTTCATTTTTAATCTTATCACCAGTAATAGTTAAGTTCTTCAAGTGTAAGTGCCGACAGTATTGTGACCTAAAAGGAGAATCCAGAAAACAGTAATAGTTAAGTTCTTCAAGTGTAAGTGCGACAGTATTAATTCATCTCTGATCTACCTTGGGGCAGGAGCAATGCAAATCCTGAGTGGAGAAGAGTTGGTCAGCACTGTTATTCCCTTTATATCTGCTCCAGTGGTGAGCTAACCCATAGCTAATGGAAGATATTGTAGAATGGTTTGGGTTGGAAGGGACCTTAAAGCTCGTCCAGTCCCCTGCCATCAGCAGGGACACCTTCCACTAGACCAGGTTGCTCAAAGCCTCATCCAACCTGGCCACAAACACTTCCAGGGAGGAGCAGCCACAGCTTCTTTAGCCAACCTGGGCCAGTATCTCGCCACCCTCACAGCGAAAAATTTCTCCCTATATCAGTAGATCAGCAGAAATATCATGGGAAGACTATGTTCTCTTAAAGTTTTAGGTAGGCACAATAGTTGAGATTTCAAAGACAACCAATTAATTTAGGACTGTAAGATCCAGTTGTTTATTTTTCTTTTAGGAGAGGAAATTTGCACTGTAGTTTATGTATGGATACAATACTGTAGGTGGTATTTGTCCAACAGATGTGCTGGTCTTTGAGTGGGGATAGTTACAAAGCCCATGCAGGCATGTTACCCTCTCAGCAAATCAATAAACAATTTGTGGTCCCCAGAGAACACGTTGTACCCAGAATTTATTGTGATTCAAGATAGGAAATGTTGCTGTTTGCCCTGTTTTTCTTCTGTAGGCTTGTTTTAAAAGGAACCCAAACTGAACATATCTCTTGGGCAGTATTACTGATGCACAAAGAAAGCATACAGGTAGGACTACAGGTATCAAGTCTGTTGTACAGCATGTACCCAAATATCACACCCAACCTGTGTGTGAAATGTGTGTATAGAATGCATGTGCAAAACAATACAATAAATAAATTGCTGAGGTCTGTGTTCACAGGCACACCAGCACCATTTACATGAAGTGATAAAATGGCTCATGGCATTACAGGATAGGTTTTAATCTTGCCCAGGGTAGGTAGGCTTGTACTATTTTATTTGACCCTTCTTTTATGTTGCTTTCAATGCTCTGGTATAGAACCAACCCAATATAATTCAATTCACTACTACTTTACCCTTCAGTTAAAGCAAACCTACAATGAGCACACAAAGGCCACTGTGATGGTATCTTCTTTGATCTTCAGCTTGCTCAATCTACTTCCTACTGTGCTGGCTCACAATTTCATTTTAATAGTTAAGTAGTTTGGACATCATTAAAAGAACTGTGTCTGGAGGCAGTGATATGGCACTGATCAGTTTGTCAAGTAATTCCATTAAAAAAAAGTTCACAGTTCTGTCCTGATATGATGTAGAGAAAATGTCTCATTAAAAACAACTTTTGTAAAATACTTTCACCCATTTCAACTTAAAAAAAAATGAGGATAATTTCTGGAGACTAGCTCTTTCCAGTCTAATACATCATCTTCTTTTAATCTCCACTACTTCCTGCCTTTTTTTTCTAGCAATTATTAATAATTTTGTTGCTCTGCTTAATTTTCATAAGTGGGCTCAAATATATTTTTGGAAGCTCTACAAATGAAGGACTGGGTTATGATTCAGGCTAAATGCCCGTTCAACATGAAAGTAGGGTCAAACAGAAGCCTACCAGCCCTGGGCAGGATTAAAACCCATTTCTTCCAAACTGGGTAGAATGTAATATGGTCCATAACCTCATGTCATCATTCTGTCCACAAAAAGAGCCAGATCCATATCTGCTAATGAAGTAATCACAGAATACCTTTAAATCCATGCCTCATCTTCTACCTTTATCCATACAGGTACTTAAGTTTCCTCCTATAGGCACTGCAAAAATGCTTCCATTCTCGTACCAGAGCATTAGTTCATTAGTAGGTTGGACATTAGGAAAAAGGTCTTCACCCAGAGGGTGGTGGAGCACTGGAACAGGCTCCCCAGGGAGGTGCTCATGGCACCAAACCTGACAATATTCCAGCAGCATTTGGCCAAGGCCCTCAGGGACATGGTGTGAATGTTGGGATTGTCCTGTGCAGGGACAGGAGTTGGACTCCATGATCCTTGTGGGTCCCTTCCAGCTCACAACATTCTATGATTCTATGAAAAGTCTCACAAATATTGTCAATTCAAATGTCTTCCTTTACATTGTCTGTTTTGTTTTGTTTTGTTTTTTTTTTTTCCAAGTGATCTTTCTTTCTCAGCCACTGCCTAAGTGGCAACCAGGTAATAATATACTACTGAATCATTGTTTTTCTCCAAGCCTATAGTTTTGGGCAAGTCAGTCTGGAGGTAGCGACTTGTTTTAATGTTGCCTTTTGACTGATTTGAGGCAGATCCTACCCTCTCTTTCTCAAATTTCAAGAAAATACTTACCTATCACACATTCTGGGAGGAGAGGGTGCTATTTGATTGGGGGTTTTTTCTGACAAGGATATTTTGCTTTACCTAAAGACACTTCCTGAGCTGGCGAACAAAATGGATTCCAACTTGATGTTTAATATTATGTGGGTTTGTTTTTGTTGTTTTTTTTTTTTTTTTAATCTAGAAAAATTAGTGAGTTAACTCCATTCTTGTCTTATGTATTTGTTAATAACTGTCATCTCCTCAAGGTACTAGGTAGGTAAACTGAGCAAATAATTTTGGCTGAATATGCCATTGTACAGTGAAATAACGAAAAACTGGTTCCAAAATACAGATTATTATTCCTGGGACAGAGTTGCATTGCAAGGAGCTGAGGAGTTACTGGATTACAGTAGCATGGGCAGGATGAAGTGTTGGCTGATGTGAGGAGGTGTAGTAGTTTTCTGTCTCATAACAGCAGGAACAGCCAGCTATAACCGCAGTGGAGTAAGGGGAAGAACAGAAGAGGACCCAAGCTAGCTCCCAAATAATTTGCTTTGCAATGGGATTTAAACTTGTATTTTATATCAGTTGAAGATTATACAGGCAAGGGTGTTTCACTCTGCTGATAATGGAGAAGACAACATGTAGGCACTGATGCTTAGTTTTCAAGATGATGTTTTTAGTTGGCTGAGCTTCCTGTGCCGTGTGTAGGCAGAATTTTAATCTGCACCTTTGTGTTTTGTATTAATAGTCTGGTTCTTATAATTTTCACCTCATACACACCTATAACCAGGCGGGGGAAGGTGCATACATTCAATATTGTAATCTGAGTTGGTTTGAAAACAAACTGCTACCAGTGTTGCTTGCATGAAGAATGAGGTTCAATTAAGATGGCATTAAAAACATTGCCAGTTTAATCTCTCTGTCCACATTCTCTGATGTAGCTGTTTTGTTTGTCAGATGGGGAAGAATAGATTTGAAAGTCGGAGTTCAAACAAAGCAGAAGCAATTTATGTCCAGCAAAGGCCATAAGAAAGAACTAATAGATGTAAAAAGATGAAAGAATATTATCAAAAGTGCTTGTCTGCAGTGCTGGTTTTGCTTTAAAAAAAAAAAAAAATCCTTTTAAAAACTGTCATAGTAATAGATAAGCAATTTTATAATTCCTGATCCTTTTGTCTAAGCAGGTATTTTTCACCTGTAAAGATAGGATATGAAAAAATTTCTAATGCATAAATGGATGTGGATCTTCAATTTCCCACCTTGGGGGGGGG
>NW_010296334.1:58043-58764 GCF_000700745.2 Antrostomus carolinensis | reverse complement strand
GGCCGCTTGGCCGGTCCCATCCGCCCTCCGCCCCGGCCTCACTTTTTCTGCCGCGCCCCGGGGCTGCGGGCAACGTGCTCGCTCCCGCATGACCGGCTGGTTGGAGGGCTGCAGCCCTGCCCAGGTGTGCGTGTGCTCTGCGTGTAAGTGCGTAACAGTCGGGGCCCAGAAGGTCAGTTGCAGAGCAGTGCAGAGAAAGATCACGCCTATGACATAAATACTCGGATCCGTTGAGTACTGGTGGCCAGCGAGGAGGTCTGAGCGTTGGTAGCCATCTGATGGCCCTAAAAGTTTGCCATCCTGTATTTTAGCTAAAGGCATGTAAACATTTCTTTTCAAATATAAAAGGAAAACCAGCAACCATTTGGGGCATGCCTTTGTATTCGTTCTGTATTAATTCAACAGCTGTAAAGAGCTGAAGATTATTTTTTCTTTCTTAAAGAGAAGGGTGATCATAATGTCATCTTTATGCTTTTGCTTTTTTATGGATTATTAATTGTTTTGTTTGGTTTTTTTTCTTTGCTCTTAGTTAGTGTTGATATTTAGTGAAGGCTGACAAGATGTGAGACACTCGACATGCTTGGCACTCCTTATAGTTATGTAACTTTTTACAGACAAGGCAAAACTCTCAATTCTTGAATGAAAGACTTTTATAACTGAGCCAGAGACTGGTTAATTACAGCTCTGTATTGGGTGAGGAAAGCAAACTGTATACTTAGGG
>NW_010296334.1:43073-58030 GCF_000700745.2 Antrostomus carolinensis | reverse complement strand
GGAAAGAGACTGGATTATATTTCATGAAGGGGAAATCTTACTAAAAATAAAATTCATTATGGATAAGTGTGATGATAAATAACAATGATTTCCTAGCAGGAGGGACGTTTATAGATGGATCAGGTGACCCAAAGACAATAATGCTGCATTGCTACAAGATGAACTTTTAAGAAATTGATCCCCCTGTGATATAGAAAATAACAGTCCACTGATGTTAGGGTGCTTCTGAATAGGAACTCTGGGTTTTTTTCCTCCTACTCATCAAGTTAACAAGCTGTTTAGGCCAGTATAGCTATTTTTTTGTGCTTTATTTAATGTGCTTCAGCACTTTTGAGTGTTGTTCTGTTACAGAATCACTAGAAAATACAGCATTACATACACTGGTAGTGAAACCATATCTATGTTATAATTGTGTGGTGCAGCTAGTAAAAAAGATTGATACAGAATGAAATATATATTTTTTATTATTACGTGCATAAATGTTTATCATTTTGTTTTCAAGAAACTGCCTGATCTATACACAAATTGCCTGATTTTTGTTTCCAGGAATGTAATTAATATAACACAAAATTGAGTTCCTTGAGTTTTACATAATAATTATTCTTCACATTGCACACGCAATGCACTGTTTATCCAAGTGACTCTGTGGAGTTCCAGGCTGTTGCCTTGCTGGCACTTACATTGTCATCTCCAGAGAACAAGTTGCAGTTTGATTATGGTGCAAAATGCTAACATCTTGCTATGACTGAAAAGTGTCAAGTTTATTTTTAATATCTATGACTATTTAATAAAGTGTGAATGAAAATATTCTCCAAGTGTGAGATAAAGAAAACCAAACAGTTATTGGATTGTAGTAACTAATGTTTTGTTATGGACAGTGGATAAGGTGGATTTTTAAAAACCTTTCTGTCAATTTGAACTCACTTTTAAGATACTAACTATACCAGAAGCAGCAAAGATCAATAATATGTCATTTATGCTGAGTATTTTCAGGAGTAGTAAGAGCTTTCATACAAAAGCTGGAACAGGTTGAAACTTGTGAAATCTGACATGAATTTTAATGATCATGTTAATGCCTGTCAATTTCTCTGGAAATCCTCAGCAGGATTAGGTGGATTGTACAAGCTTTTTCCCATACAGAAGTGCCATGGTTTTCAAATTCTCTATTATTGACACTACCTATGTATTTTTTTTTTTTTTAGAGAAGAAAAAAAAGTGACTTGCATAGAACATTTCCTTTGAAGTAGGATTCATCAGGGCAGAAATTGTCATTAATGCTCTTTAGGGTATAAAAGAGGCAAGTGCATTAACCAGCAGAAGAAAAATTTTAAATGTATGTTTAAGTTTCTAAAGTTAGGTAGCAAGAGCTGTCTAACAGACACAAATATATTTCCTCCTGCAAGGGTCTGTTGTTGATGTGAGGTGGCAGATAGCACGTGTATTAGGTGTGCTAAATAGCTGCTGCATGTTTAGGGATTGCAGCTGTATCACTTCCTAGATAACATACTTTGTAATTTTTCCTAAACTCTTATGGGGAAAAAATGGCTTCCACCCTGCCAAATCCCCCAGCCAAGGGTACTCTTGTGTCATTATGCTTCTTTCATTTGTGTTGATTTTTTTGTGCAGACTACTATTATTTTGCAGTGTATGGTGCTAAACGGTCTATGGTGTCATGGATTTGGTAGTGATTGCAGAGAAGTACTTTGTTTTCCTACTTTTCTACAAGAGTTTGAGGTGTGGGTTGTGTGGTGTGTCTTTTTTTGTTTTTTTCTGATGTCTTACTCTTGCCTGTAATTCTTAAAGGAGGAGACTGAATGAACTGGTAGAGGATTCTCAAAAAGTTGGAAGAGAAAAAGTACATGCCTTATGAGCCAAACCTGCTTGAGAGCTCTGGTTCTTGTCTGTCCTTTCCACGTACTGTTTCTGTACACACCTGAAAACAATACAGTGCAAAATGCAGATTTCTGTGCCCAGCAGCCTGAGAAAATTAAACTAACAATCAGGTATTTTGTATAGCTTGGGCATTCTGTTTTCCACAACCAGCTCTCACGATTGTGTAGTTTCTGTCTTGCAAAGCTTATTTTGCTGCTTTCTGTTTTCTGCTATATATTCTTCATGACATGTTCAGATATTGCTGTAAATTAAAACATCCAACAAAGATCTTGGTAATAAAATATGTGTCTGTCTGAATTTCATCCAGTCAAGTGGGAGCTCTGTGGCTGTTCTATAGACCACAAGCTGGCAGTCATACAGCCCAAGGCGTGGTTAAGGTATCTGATTGTTGGTCGTACAAGCTGTGAAAGTAGCAGGTAGGTGAGATGAAAAAATAGCTTGAGAGACAGTCAATCTGTTTACATGTGTTGGAGCTGGCAGTGATGTGGTTCTCCATCACAGCAAGCCTGTATTAACAAACAAGTTGTTAGCCAGCGTGCTTTACAGGTGTGTATCAATACACCCATCACTGGGAGTGGTGAAGTACTGGCACTTGCAAGATCATACTTTGGTTGATAGCAAGTTTTAACTTGTCTATTGGGCAAGAAGGGTCACCATTGGTCATCTACTCACCATGATTCACTTGAGGAGCTAAATCATACCATTTTTCCTTGCACATCTGTGATCTATGAGGTTCTCAGTCTTGCATACCCCTTATGTGCCTTCTTACTTTGCAACATCAAGCTGATAACAGATTACTTGTTGTGAAGAGCACCAAATCAGTGGTCAAAAAGAATGCCTTTCACCTGTAGTTACCTTCTTATTCTTCCAAGGCAGAACAGTGTTTTCAAACAACCCAATACATAGTAATTTCACCTTTTGATCAGGTCACCCATATATTATTTTTAAAGTAATCATTACATTACAATAGAATAATTTCTAGCTCTTGGGAAGTTTATGCAAGATGGGAGAAAATAATAGAAGATATAGTTCATTTGTAGTCTTTTTTGCATACTGTTTTTCTTCAGACAGGACTCTCATAAACGTTCAGTGGTATTGGAGCAATTGGCACAGTTGAGAAGAAAATGACCTTTTCATGAACTTCTACAAAGAATGCAAATGAGCAAAGTGTGAACTTCAATGGTAAGTTAAACCTTTTATTGTTACTAATGTCCTTCTTTACTTGTTCCTGAACATATTTATGAAGCTGTTTCCTGTTTGTTCTTCAGAAATTTTGAAATTTGGGGTTTTCTTAATTTGTTTTGAAACATTTTAAGAAACCTAAAAACCATGAATAATTAGCACACTGTCTACCCTTCTGATAGCTATTCTGTGAGTGTCAGTATTTTACTCAGGGTTCTAAAGAACTCAATTTTTGTAGTTCTCCAGTTTGCAGCATTCACTTGAACTGCATAGGTGTCTGCTGAAAACTGCATCACAAGTTATCTTCAATCTTACTTCTTTTCTTAATAAATCATGAAATATAGCAGTGTATCCAGCTTTTTAGAGGTGAGTTTTCTTAATAAGTGTATTAAAGACTAAATTGTGTAACATGGATGAGACTGGAGGAAAGCTTTCTCTCTTACTGGTTTTTAGATATATAATGTCATTGAATTCTAAGAAATTAGCTGTCTAGTTTTGACTTTATTTATCAATTTTAGTTTTTAATAAGTAAAACTGCTCAAGTTTCTGTCCATATATTTCAGCTTTTGTCCATGAAAACTCTTAGAGAAGATGGCTGATGTAAGCCTGAAGGAAGCAGCACTAATAATTGGTGTGGTGGCAGCTTGTTACTGGAACAGTCTGTTTTGTGGCTTTGTTTTTGATGATGTTTCAGCTATTTTGGACAATAAAGATTTACATCCTTCTACTCCATTAAAAAATCTGTTTCAGAATGACTTCTGGGGCACTCCAATGTCTGAGGTAAACTGTTTGTGAAATACTTTGAGTCATTTAGGAAATGGAAAAAAACCTTGCAGAGAGTTTTTACGCTTCTTTTCCCTAATGTGGTTTTAACAGAATAGTTTTTCTGATGGTATTTGGTTGTATTAGTGCTTTGTACTATAAGATCAGGAATAGTTGTTGCCTATATTCTTTCCCTTTGTTCAATAAAAGAACTTGTAAGAAAAGGAAGTCACATATCATGCTTTAAGATTCCGTGTGTTACCTAATTCCAGTATAGAAGTCAGACAACTCTGACTGTTTTCCCATCTCCTCCTGCAAAAGCTAGACACTGACATACAAGGGTATTTATGATTGCAGTCTAGAATGAAAGATAACACTTAAGAAAAAAAGCTAGGAGGTAGAGGATGGATTGGATTTGTTAAATTCATTTAAGTAAGTAAGTTTATGTGAATTCAGAGTTGGCTTGTAGCCAATGTAGAGTGTCTGTGGTTTTATCTGAAGAGCTGCATTGTCATTAAAGTTGTTGATAAGCATCATTGAATGGCAGTGGCTAAAGGATTTATGTATAGTTTAGAAAGCTACACATGGTGCGATTGCTGAGCAAATTAATAAAAGTTCTCTGACAGTCGTGGGTGTCGAGGCATTCCACCTTGTAATCTTCTCTTATGTCCGTAACATACAGGGTTAGTTCCTTGTGAGATAATTGTGTAATAGTAGATTATTAGCTAATAATAGCTAATTGCTAGCTCTGCAAATAGACCTTAGCACATAATTTTCATATAACCCTGTAGTGAAAGCTTCCAGGGTCTATTTCAGATGCTATCTAGTCTTGTAGTCATTAAGAGTAAGTGGGTTTCTAAACTCCTCCCAGTAAAATTTCAAGTAGTATTTTTCAACAAGTTTTTGCTCCAAAATACCCTAATCACTTGGAGCAGGAGAAAGCCATCTCATTCAGTGTTGATTTTGCACTTAAAACCAACTGAAAGTCAGGTTAGTTTGAAATAAATGAAGTCAGATTAATTTGATCGTTCATAGTTTTTAAAATATTTTTTCCTATCTTTTGTTTTTGTCTGTACATATGTGCAATTTGGTTCCCTGTCTGTCCCCGCCCCTCAGTTTTTTCTAAGGTTTTCTTGCTTTGTTTATGGACATATTCAGCAAAATATCAACAGGCTCTGGTCTGACAAATGCGTTTTGGAACAGGAAGATGGTGTTAAGTATATTTTTTAAAAGGGCTTATGGATGGAGTAACTGGCAACATAGACATATTGACTGGTACACATATTGAAAATATGTAGGTAATACATTTAGCTGAGCACACATTTTTATTTTTAAAAATACTGATCTAAAACATGAAATGTCAGAGTAATCAAAATACTTGAATAATATGTTAAAATTATGTAGAAGTAGTGAAAGTAATGAGAATTAACTCTCTGTTTAACAGTTTAATTTTAACTGGAGTTTTCATTTAATTCACTAGATTTTTTTTTTTTTTTTTAGTAGTACTGATTTTCAGATCTTTATTTTGAGGGTAGATGCCTGAGAGTAGAGTGGGGAATCATGTATGTATTGATTTTTAGAAAGATATTTTGGAGTAAATGTCTCTTTATAAGTTTGTGGTAACTGATTTATTTATTTTCTTTTAGGAGAGGAGTCATAAATCTTATCGTCCCCTTACAGTTCTCACGTTTCGCTTAAACTACTTGTTCAGCGAGTTGAATGCAGTTTCTTACCACTTCCTGAATCTGGTCTTTCATGTGGTGGTTTGTGTGGTCTTCCTCAAGGTCTGTAAGCTTTTTCTGGACAACAGGAGCAGCATGGTTGCATCCTTGCTTTTTGCAGTGCACCCAATACATACTGAAGCGGTAGGTATAGCTGTGATGTGCTTATTTTGTTCAAGCTGTATTAATTAACCTTAAATTTCATGGGTTTTTTATCTGTTTATATATTGTAACTCCAAATGCTGCGTGATTTTACTTGTACTTTGCCCTTTGCGATGAGTGGTGTAGGTAACAAATTTCAGTGCTTGGAGTTGTTTGGTATTTCATGCAGCTACTGAAAAATAATTAAAGAAATATTAATTTAGTTATTAAATAACTTGAGTCTTTGCTATGAATGTTGGCTTTTATGATAGTGGCTACTATAGCTTACGTAGATATTTGTGTTCTGTGATGATTCATCCAGTGTCACATTTTGCAAATACCATGAATACCTCTTAATTAATTTCCAGAATCGCTAAGGACTTCCCTTTAGGTAATCACAAAGTCTGTTCTGTCCACTTTTTTAATGTCAATATGTTTGTCTCAGCAGGACTTTTTCTAGGATTGTTGTTGCTATGGTACATCCAGCTTAAGGCCATTCTGTTTGAACCTTCCATTTTTGAAGGTATCCTATATAAGAAAGACTAAATATATTTGTCGCCTCTCATACTTACCCTTCTTTTGATTCTGAAGGAGTTTTTCACTGCTATGAAAACATTTATTCTAACTGCTTGATTTTATCCTTTTTAATGCTGAAGCAGGCTTGCAGTGTTGTGGAGTGAATGGAGTCTTGTGATCACCATTCTTTAGATTTCCATCAGAAACACTTTTAAAGCAGACCTCTGGGATTCTCTGCTGTTATTTCTGCAGCACTTAGATTGGCTTTCCTAGATTCCAGATCACACATGTGGCACGTTACCACACATGTCTCATTCTCTTTTTTTCTTACAATATTAGCTGATTTTCAGAAAATGGAAAATGTTTAAACCTTTTGCTTCTTTGGAGGTGTTATCCCATTTTTATTTTTTTTGTTTGGGTTTTTTTTAATGTGGCTTTTTTTTGGGGGGGGGGCTGATATTAAGAAAATGAGAAGGGTTTGCTCTTTACTTTATGTTGGGGTTTTTTGACCCTCATGTTTCTGGGTGAAGAGTTTGTATCTCTCTTGTCCTCTAAAGACACAGATCCCCATCAGTAGCAATTCAGTAGCCTGCATTTGTTTATTTTGAGCAAATCTTTATAGGAATTAAGGTCATGGGGTTTATAGTTAGCTGCTATTCGAGCTACTAATATGTCCTTGCTAGAAGAAATAGTTGCATGTTTAAAATGTCAAAAGTTAAAACACCTAAAAATTTTTTGCTCACTTTTTTGCTTGAAAGCACAAACCTCTAACCTTATGGGTTAAAAAAATAATTTGTTAATTTCATTTGGTTTTCTGTTTCTTTGAAAAAAAGTGCTTTAAATTTTAAAGTTTATCTTTGTAGTAAAAGTGATAGTATCTTTATAGGAGCATTAGCAAGTTGCTACTGACTTACATTAGTGGTTCAAGGCTTAGATGATCCTATGTAATTTTATTACTTTCATTCTAAACATGATGATTCTTTATTGTGCTTGAATTATCAGATTCCATATGAGATAACAGTAACAGTTGCTTCTAGTACTATGTAACAGAGTTAGCAAAAAGTATCTTACACATCCTACAAGTTATTGTGTAATGAAAGCTTATTGTGTAAGGCAGTGTATTACAAATTTATAAAGTACAGTTGTGAAGCAATTTGGTAATAAGTGTGTAATCCCTGATAATAGCCACATGAGGGCACTTTAAGACTATGTGATTGGTAGAACTTGGTGCTGTACTTGAAACAGAGACTCTGAAATTTAAGTGCAATTGTAATTTAATTCCCCTGCTCTTGTACTTAGGTACTCAGTGAAGAATCACTTAAGAGGTTTTCTCCCTCCTCTGCCATCTTTTTCAATTTAAGCTTTCTGCTTTTGAGAAATAGTGTATTTTATCCTTTCAAATGTTTGCATTGAGAATTCTGCCTAGCATGCGACCACAAAAGGATTCTTAAGAGTTGACAGTTGACACCTGTGCATATGTATTAAGGCAAAACAACTAGAAGTTTCCATACATGGAAAAGAGGAGGTAATAACGAGTTGTATTTTAGAACTGAGGACTTGGGTGCTGACTAACTTATTCAGACTTTGGTGAAAACTCAAAAAAATATATCACTCCCAGTTTTTATATCATTTGATGGTACTGTTTGTATCTTTTATAATTTAAATGTATCTGATTTTAATTCCTTCAAATTAATCTACTACTTATTACTCCCCTGCACAAAAGTTTGAAGCAGCAGGTGCAATACATAAACATTTAAAACTTACCTATCTTATGATAAATGTTTTTTTCCTGGAAAGGTTAGCAGAGCAGGAAAAATAGAAAATAATTTTCTTTTTGACTTCAGAGAGAAGCTGGGCTCTTGTGGTGGTAATATATCGTTTTTTGAGGAAGAATTTTTGAGGAAATGGATTCAGTAACAACATCATAGTTTCATTTGTCCTTGTCTTTAGAATTCCAGTTCAGTCTTTCTAGCTACTTTGCTACTGTTCTGGCCAGTGGCATGTTGACCTCCTTTACAGCTATGGGATGTCAACTAACTTTTTGAATGTTGGAATTTTCTCTCATAAATCTCCTGTATATCCAGAAATAGAATCTCTCTTTTGTTGGCAGGGGACCGTGAAGGCACACCAGAACACTTGCTTTACTGATTTCTTTCAACTGATCTACAGACTAAGTTCTCTAATTTCTGTGTTAATGCTGGACAATTTTGAGATCCAGACCAGGAATCACTGAAACATCTTAAGACATTTTGGAAACAAACAAAAACATACCATCCAAAATGGTAATACAAACTTTAATGTCCTGTCAGTTGCGAAATAAGCTTTCTGCATAACTCAGTGAGTTCCTTGGTAAATACGCGCTACTCCCAACAGAAGCACCAGAGTATGGCTTCACATTCAGATTTGAATACCTTTCTTTACACTGTGACCTTGGATATTGAGTTTCTTTCTTGTTTTATCCTGTGCTGGATCAATCATGCTTGACCAAGAATGTGCCTAGCAATTAAAGCTTCTAGCTGGGTCTGGGTGGCTGAAAGTCGGTTTTCAGCATCATCATAATTAAATGGTGAACTATAATGTTTTCTCAGCTAAATATGACTGTCTGCCTGAGGATAGCATGCCATTTTTCAGCCAGCTTACTTGCAAAAAATTATATGTAATCGGAGGCATTACAGAAGAGGAAAAATTAGGAAAAAAGACAGTCCTAAATGGTGCTGTGGTCAGCATAGTGACTGCTGCAGTAATCATTAACATAGTGACCTGTCTTCCATCTCTGGTTGTTGGTTTCACTGTAACGTTTTTTGAAAACAGCTTCTGAAATGGACATTAATCTGCGTTTCATTGGGGATTCTGAAATAACCTTCTGCCCTATATATCCAAATTTTCATAAAGTCCATTCCTCTGTCTCATTAGCAAAAGGGGCACTACCTGCAATTTTAATATCGCCAACCAAATTACCATTCAGAAAATTGCCAGACCTGAGTCATTCTTTAACTCCATTGCACAGAGCTTGCCATCAGTTTATTTGTAACTCTTGACTGCTCAGCTAAGAACTGCTGTAGCACCAAAGGAATGCTTCCTTCAGATTCAGATCTGTTCAGTCAGCCAGAAAAGGTATGAACAGAAATAATAATCATAGTTTCTGTATGCCACTGTCTGCAGGATGTATATGTGCAACAGTCCTTGTCAGGGTTCACTTAGCACTCCTATTGATGAAGGCTGGTTTCTTCTAAGTATTATGTAAAAAGCAGTTGTAAACATGCCCAAATTCTACCTCAAATGCTGTTTGTAGCTGGTGTTAGTATAAAAGAAAGTACAAAGTTTCTCAGTTGTCTCATTACTGATGATACTTAAGGGCACATCAGCCACAGGTGGCCACCATCCACCTGCATCATTGTGTTCTTGTATTCAGTATTCATTGAACTGCAAGCAGCCTTACTCTTCTTTTCTTGATTTACAGATCTTGTTTATGCAAATCCTGATAGTATATCAGTGATGCACTATTCTAATAGTAGAATAGTCACTAGAAGAATAATCTTGTTTTTTCTTCTTTTTCTTTTCAGGTAACTGGAGTTGTGGGCAGAGCAGAGCTTTTATCATCTATCTTTTTTCTAGCTGCTTTTTTGTCATATACAAAATCTAAAGGGCCAGATAATACCATAGGTAAATGATTTATGAATATATACATAACAACTTCTCTATCATTCATAATACAGCTCTTGAAATGGTAATATGGGTGCATTGGTTACTCTACAAGTGTGTACAAAAAACCCGTCAGTCCCAAGATACCTATGTATTAGTACTTTCCATCATAAATTGCCTTTTTATTTTTTTCTTAAAGACTTAAGCACTTTTTCAGTTGTTTTGTAACACCTAGAGCAGGGAACTCTTGTACTAACTTCTATTGATCCAAGTAGGTGGAAGTATGCTGAGATGTCTCAGTCACAAGTAAGCTGCAGAGTTTCAGTGGAGATGTAGGATGCTTCCTTCTTTTTGAAAGTCAAATTAACCTTGTGACAATTCATGACTCCTTAGAAAACATTCAATTTTAAAAAGTGTTCCAGTGAATTAGGAAAGATTGGGGTTTTTTGTTTTTCTGTCATAGATTAGTGTTTTGCCTTTCATTTAATTCTTTCAGTTTAGGGAGGCAGCTTTAAAACTCATACATGTATATTATTTTCTGTAGAGTGTAACTGGTAATCTTCCCTTTAATAACAAATGGCATACTGACTAAGTTTATAGAGCATAGAATGTTCAAACATGAAGAGCCAGTCTTCACTTTTTAGGTTAATTTACTTTTGGTTTTGTTGTAGTAAGATGGAACATCTTCAATAATGCTGTCTTTATTTGCAGTGTGGACTCCAATTGCAGTGACTGTGTTTCTAGTAGCTGTTGCAACACTGTGTAAAGAACAAGGAATAACAGTGGTGGGGATATGCTGTGTATATGAAGTATTTATTGCTCAAGGGGTAAGCTGTTAAATTGGATTTCTTCTCAGGAATTCTGTAATGAGACATTAAGTACTTTGAAGTGTCATATTTCAGCACTGATTTTTGTCAGTTCTGGCCAACTCTATAGTTCTATTACATTTTTTCAGATTTTTTTTTTTTTTACTCAACTAACGTTTAACATACATGATTTATGGTGAGGGAGTCCAGTGACTTCTAACTTGTCCTTTACATGCCACACAGAGACGTTACCAAATATACTCAATAAAGAATTGACATGTCTTAATGGAAACCTATGGTTTTAGTTGACTGAGGTTTGCAAAGACTAGCATGTAACAGTCTTGATTAAATTCTGAGGTGCGTAAAGATGAGAGATTGTTTTTAATTCCTGTAGTAAAAATAGAGAACATATTTCATCGCATTCTAATGAATAACCAGATGTTTCATAGTACTTTTATTTGATTCAGTAATACTCTTATGGAATTTGTTGTTTTAATATCTTAAAATGTAATGTCTGATCTTATGGGTTTCTCAAGTATTGGTAAGTCTTTAAGTTAATAGTAACTTTTCTTTTGTTTAGAGAAGGTGTTCCTGCAATGAAATAATTCTTGGCTTTTTAGTAGTCGAACTATATGCAATTTAAAAATTTATGATTGCATATTCTAAGAAAATTTTCTAGTTTACTATTCTGTAATTACTTGAAGGAATATTTTGCAAAAACTGCACCAGTAAAAGCTGAAAGATTGTGTGTCTTGGAATACATATTCAAGGCCAAAATACCAAAATCACATTTTTTGTGTGCTTATAGAAATGCGTGTAACTTTTGCCTTTGCAACGCTAGTGAACAAGCATATAATTTTTTGAACTGATCCTCAATTTCATGAAAGTTTAACAAGTTTGTGTAAGTCAACTGAGTAGAAAAGATAAAGCCAAACTGAGGCTTCTTCTGAGGGCACAGGTGTAGAATGAACTATGAGTCTGACCAGTTCTCAAAAACCTATCAATATCTGTAGTTCAACCAACCAGTGTATATGAGGCAATAAATCATCCCCAGCACAAAACCTGAAGACATAGGGGAAAAAAACAGGGTATGTAATGGGGACCTGTGCAAGATCATAATGTTCATGAGGCAGAGAGAGATGGATTACTGCAATAGAGGCATAAAATAGAAAACCACAGCTAATCAGGAAGTGAATACTATTTCTGCTGTTCCTAAGGAATTTTGTTTTCTAGGACAAGTTTTCAGAGGGGCTGATAATTCCAAATATAGTGATTTTTCTTCTTCCAAATTTATTTTGTGGTCATACTTGATTTATTGCAGTCTTTGAAGGTGGTACAAAATTTTTAATCTGTCAGTGCACAATACAGAACTACAGTCATACAAGTTCAGCTATGATAGTGTTATTAGCAAGAGTACTTGATTTTTTTTTTTTTTATTTTTTTTTTTTGAATGGTGGACTTTTTGAGGGTTGTCATGAAAGCTCTAAGGAGCGGAGTTAAGTAACTGCTGGGAACAGGCATTTAGAGAAAACTAAGGAAAAAATATTAGGTAGCTCATATTTATTTAAGGGATTAATGAGTACGTGATCTGATTGTAAACACTTTTTCCTTTTCAGTACACCTTGCCAGTATTGTTGGACACAGCTGTACAGATTCTTCGAGGGAAGGGCAGTATTCCTTTCTCTATGTTCCAAACACTGTTGAAGCTCATAGTCCTGATGTTCAGTACACTGCTGCTTGTAGTTGTCAGAGTCCAAGTTATCCAGTCTCAACTTCCAGTGTTTACAAGGTAATAGTAAAGTGCCCCTTGTTATAGACACTGATAAACAAGATGTGGCTTAATGAAGTCTGAATGAAATAGCCAAAAATACATCAACTCAGGTGTTTTTTAACTTATTTTAATATTGATAAGCTTTGACTGTACAATATTACATTTTTTTGTGAAAAATGATAACTGGTACATTTCAGTACCTATTGACAAGAATGTCCAAAATATTGAGGTATCTGAGCAGGCATTAAGTTGTAAAAACTTATGGTTGTTAGTTCATCTTAGTAATTCAGAAATTAAATGTTTTATTGCTAAAGTATTCTTTTTTGGCTATGTGTTTGAACCTTGGCTCAGTACTCCAAACCTCTTAGTAAGTTTTTCAGCTTTTACATACAAAATATTTTTTTGGTTTTAGATGTGTACTAAGAAAGCATGGTTGACTTCATATACAGTGCTTGAAGATAAGTGTATGTGAATAATGTTAAAACTGAAAAACTGTAATTTGTTCTAAAAGTGTGTGAGCGATGTAGAAATACAAGAATCTAGTATTTTCCCTGAAAAATGAGGCAAACTATTAAAAACATAAACAAGGACCACTGGACCCAACTTTAGGTGTAAATCATTCTGTTTCTTCAAACTTAGGTTAGTTATATCCCAGACCAGTTTCTTAAACTTGGAGGAGGCTCCATCCTGTGCTAGGTGAATCATCATGCGTAGTTCCCAGGTTACACACCTGACAAATGAAGCAAGATTAGGATATTATATGTCTATAATTGTTAGTTCTAGCTATGAATCTGATGTTTGCTGGTTTCTGAGCACAAAGTGGATCAATCAATACCTTGCATCTACCTTTAATTGCAGTATCTTCTTGCAATCATCTGTCTTACGTTGCAATATTTTTCATATCAATGTTATTACTTTGAATCAATCAGTATCTTTTTTCCTTAAAAGCTCCTTTTTCTCCTTTCTTTTGCTTTAGGTTTGATAACCCAGCTGCTGTTAGTCCATCCCCAGCAAGACAGTTGACTTTCAACTACCTCCTTCCTGTAAATGCCTGGCTTCTTCTCAACCCCTCAGAATTATGCTGTGACTGGACAATGGGAACTATTCCTCTGGTGGAGTCTTTGCTAGATGTTAGAAATGTTGCCACACTTACCTTCTTTTGCTTTCTGGGATCTTTGATTGTCTTCAGTCTCCGATATCCTGGGGATTCCTCCAAGACTGTGTTGATGGTATGAATGATGCATTGCTTTTGTCCTTTTTTTGAAGAGTTTAAGTGGTTCAGGTTGTTTGGTCACAAGTCTATAATCTGCTGTGACCCAAAGATATTACACACATCTCCTTTCAGGTTAGTATGAACACATAAGAAAAGAGGAAAATTGTAACAACAGAACTGTTAAACTGCAGTTAAGTATGTGGCTCTGTCAGGGATGAGATGGAGAAGGATAGACAAGAGATGAGAATAAATATTTTCTTTGTTATCTATTTGCAAACTGCATTGCAGCCTTTTTCAGATACTCAGAATTCAATTAGCAAATGGGAGACTTCAGTAGAACTTAAATGTTTTAAGGGTCGGAATGCATTTCCACTGGCAAACTATCTACCTTATTTAAATGTCAGTAGTCACACGGCATATTTAGCAAGTGACTTGATTTTTTTCCTCTGAGGTGTAAAAGGAAAGGACGTATTTTGGCATTTAGGACTATAAGTTTTCCTCTTTCATTGTTCTTTTAACAAAGGCACTCTTCTGTAGTCGTTTCCATATTCTAAGGAAAAACTAATTTTGTCAGCCAGTAAGATCAGTTCCTCTGATGACCTTAAAACTGAAATGAATTAACAGGAAAGAATATTTTAGAGGAAATGGAAAGGAGCAAATGAGCTAGTATTTTTTTCATCCAAACCCAGTCATCTTTTTAATTGCATATTTTCATAAGATTAATGATTGCCTGATACCATGTTTTTTATTAAACTAGTGGTACAATTATGTGTGCCATAAACTCGCATGTATAGATCTTAGTCTGCTTCAGAAATAATTTACTTTCTTAATATGCAACTCCAGCCAACAGAAGTTTCAGATGGGTGGGAAGATTTATGCACAGTTAAAGATTACGGATTTCTTTGCTAATCAGCTGACAAACGTTGGCTCACTTCAAAGAGACCTAACATTATAGTTCTGACTATATTTTTCTTGTCACTGGATCAAGACAGTTCACTTCACTAGAAAATCTGTGCAAGTTATCTGTAGTATTGCTGATGAAGCCTCTTGTCCTGAATTTGGAAACTGTGTATGAAGAAAAGAAACTTAGATAGCTTATTGATATAATAAATGTGCCAGGTGACATACCCAGAAAAAAAATATTACAGTTTTACAGCACTTTAAAAATGTAAAGGCATAGTTTAATCTTCCTTCTTATATAAGCTGAAATAATTTTTCTTCAGTCTACTGATAGTGGAAATGCATGTGGGGAGTGGTTCTCTTTTTTTTTTTTATGGACAGCTCTTGAACTTTAAGGCTCTTTTTTTCCC